>NC_041391.1:120650318-120787011 GCF_002162155.2 Triticum dicoccoides | reverse complement strand
GTCTACTGTTCATCCAGCCCTCCATACCATGGGGTCCTGTTCAACCACCCCTCCACGGGCACCCCTCCACCTTCTACTCTTCATCCAGCCCTCCACACCACGGGGTCCTGTTCATCCAGAGGCAACGCCACCGCTCACTGTTCATCCAAAACCCCCGCAACACTCACTGTTCATCCAATCGATCTGCTTCGGTTTGCAGCAGTAGTGAAGGAGTCGCTCAATCGGGTTCAGTTAACAACCATTGATCGATCGCTTGGGTTCAGTAACGTGTAGCCTGCAGTGCAATCGCTCGGGTTCAGTTAGAGACCAACGCCTCGCTCGGGTTTAGTTAGAGCCAACGCCTCGCACACACGCGCATACGTGTACGAGAGAAACACACATCGCTCGGCCCCCGACCGCCCACCGTAACCGGGAACTCCCCAAAATTTTCCTCGCCCTCGCTTCTACCATGGTTTTTTCCGTCATGGACGGCCCAAAGAATGTCATGCAGATGTGTCTACGGCCCGCCCAAGACGAAAAGCCCATTTTCTATCATGATTTTTTGTCATAGAAGTAGGATCCCACCACATCTATGATAATACTGGGTTTTATCACAATTACCGTCATAGAAGTGTCATATGTATGACAGAAAAAAAATTGTTCGGCCCAAAATGTCACGGATGTGTCTTTTTTGTAGTGCTTATGCATATTCTCTCTTATTTTACAAGGTTTACATGAAGAGGGAGAATGCCGGCAGCTGGGATTCTAGGCTGGAAAAGGAGCAAATATTAGAGACCTATTCTGCACAACTCCAAAAGTCCCGAAACTCCAAGAAAGTTATTTTTGGAATTAATAAAAAATACTGGGTGAAGAAAGTACTAGAGGGGGGCCACACCCTGTCCATGAGGGTGGGGGCGCGCCCTACCCACTGGGCACGCCCCCTGCCTCGTCGGCCCCCTGGTAGCCCTCCAGCGGCCATCTTCTGCTATATGAAGTCTTTTACCCTGGAAAAAATCATAAGCAAGCTTACGGGATGAGACTCCGCCGCCACGAGGTGGAACCTTGGCGGAACCAATCTAGGGCTCTGGCCGAGCTGTTCTGCCAGGGAAACATCCCTCTGGGAGGGGGAAATCATCACCATCGTCATCACCATCGATCCTTTCATCAGGACGGGGACGTGGAGAATTATGGTTGGACCATTGAGGAAGAAGAAGACTACGAGGCTAATGGGAAGGAGGAGACGAGCTCAGATGAAGATGAAGCCCCATTACCTCAACCTGGGGACATGCATGTGGAGTTTAAAAAGTCAAGCCTCCCTGATAGAGCAAGGAAACCTAAGATCAAGTTTATCCCTTTTCGTCTCTTGCAGGAGAACAAACATGAGCTATGCAAAAGGATATTAATCCTTGAGCATGAGATCGATGATCTAAGGGGGCAAAATTCTATCCTCGAGCGCAAATTAAGGAAGAAGCCTACATCATCATCACCCCCGAAGAAGGATACATAATCACATGGGTATGGGCACTCCCCTTTACATCTGCCAAGCTTGGGGAGGTGCCCCGGTATCGTATCACCATCACACTCCTATCTTTACCATTTTACTTAGTTCGATCCTTTTGGTAATATCTTGATATAGTAGGATGAATTTTTAGAATGATTTAGTTTTGAGTTTTGCCTTATGATCCTCTATGTAATCGAGTTCGTGAGCCATATATAATAAAGATTAGTGTTGAGTCAAGGGCTTTGCTATCTTGCTATGATCTTGAGGAAATAAAATAAAAAGAAAGAATAAAAAGGAAATAAAGATATCATACTGATCTTATGGAAAGTAATGGGTTCACATATAAAGAGTATGATGAATAAAAGTTGTTGAGAGTTGACAAACATAGTTTTGGTCATCGTTGCAATTAATAGGAAGTAATAAAGAAACAGAGATTTTCACATATAAATATACTATCTTGGACATCTTTTATGATTGTGAGCACTCATTAAAATATGACATGCTAAAAGAGTTGATGTTGGACAAGGAAGACAACGTAATGGGTTATGTTTTCTTATATGCGAAATAAAGTATATTGTCATGGATCATCCGACATGTTGAGCTTGCCTTTCCCCCTCATGCTAGCCAAATTCTTTGCAGCAAGTAGAGATACTACTTGTGCTTCCAAAATACCCTTAAACCTGGTTTCTCCATGAGAGTCCACCATATCTACCTATGGATCGAGTAAGATCCTTCAAGTAAGTTGTCATGTTGCATGCAATAAAAATTGCTCTCTAAATATGTACGACTTATTAGTGTGGAGAAAATAAGTTTTATATAATCTTGTGATATGGATGCAATAAAAGTGACAGACTTCATAATAAAGGTTCATGTCACAAGTGGCAATATAAAGTGACGTTCTTTTGCATTAAGATTTCATGCATCCAACCATAAAAGCACATGAAAACCTATGCTTCCCTCTGCGAAGGGCCTATCTTTTACTTTTTGTCTTTTACATTATGCAAGAGCCATGGTGATCTTAACCTTTCCTTTTTATATTTTATCCTTTGGCAAGAACCTTGTGTTGGAAAGATCTTGATATATATATCCAATTGGATGTATGTTAGCATGAACTATTATTGTTGACATTACCCTTGAGGTAAAAGGTTGGGGGCAACACTATAAGCCCCTATCTTTCTCGGTGTCCGATTAAAACTTCATACCCATAAGTATTGCGTGAGTGTTAGCAATTGTGAAAGACTATTAGTTGAGTATGTGGACTTGATGAAAAGCTCTTATATTGACTCCTGTTGGAAATATGCCCTAGAGGCAATAATAAATTAGTTATTATTATATTTCCTTGTTCATGATAATCGTTTATTATCCATGCTATAATTGTATTGAAAGGAAACTCAGATACATGTGTGGATACATAGACAACACCATGTCCCTAGTAAGCCTCTAATTGACTAGCTCATTGATCAATAGATGGTTACGGTTTCCTGACCATGGACATTGGATGTCATTGATAACGGGATCACATCATTAGGAGAATGATGTGATGGACAAGACCCAATCCTAAGCCTAGCACAAAGATCGTAGTTCGTATGCTAAAAGCTTTTCTAATGTCAAGTATCATTTCCTTAGACCATGAGATTGTGCAACTCTCGGATACTGTAGGAATGCTTTGGGTGTACCAAACGTCACAACGTAACTGGGTGGCTATAAAGGTGCACTACAGGTATCTCCGAAAGTGTCTGTTGGGTTGGCACGAATCGAGACTGGGATTTGTCACTGCGTGTAAACGAAGAGGTATCTCTGGGCCCAGTCGTTAGGACATCATCATAATGTGCACAATGTGACCAAGGGGTTGATCACGGGATGATGTGTTACGAGCGAGTAAAGAGACTTGCCGGTAATGAGATTGAACAAGGTATAGGGATACCGACGATCGAATCTCGGGCAAGTACAATACCGCTAGACAAAGGGAATTGTATACGGATCGATTGAGTCCTTGACATCGTGGTTCATCCGATGAGATCATCGTGGAACAAGTGGGAGCCAACATGGGTATCTAGATCCCGCTGTTGGTTATTGACCGGAGAACGTCTCGGTCATGTCTGCATGTCTCCCGAACCCGTAGGGTCTACACACTTAAGGTTCGATGAAGCTAGGGTTATAAAGGAAGTTGTTATGTGGTTACTGAATGTTGTTCGGATTCCGGATGAGATCTCGGACGTCACTAGGACTTCCGGAATGGTCCGGAGGTAAAGATTTATATATGGGAAGTCCTGTTTTGGTCACCGGAAAAGTTTCAGGTTTTATCGGTAACGTACCGGGACCACCGGGAGGGTCCCGGGGGTCCACCAAGCGGGGCCACCAGCCCCGGAGGGCTGCATGGGCCAAGTGTGGGAGGGGACCAGCCACAGGTGGGCTGGTGCGCCCCCCACAAGGGCCCAAGGCGCCTAGGGTTTGGGGAGGGGGTGCTTCCACCTAACTTGGGGGGCAAGTTTCCCCCTCTCCCCCTTGGCCGCCACCCTTTGATGGGATTGGGGCTGCCGCACCCCTTGGGGTGGAAACCCTAGAGGGGGGCACCCCCTCCCTCTCCCCTATATATACTTGAGGGTTTTGGGGCTGCCAACATATGAGTTTTGACCTCTCCCTGGCGCAGCCCTACCTCTCTCCCTTCTCCTCTCCCGCGGTGCTTGGCGAAGCCCTGCAGGATTGCCACGCTCCTCCACCACCACCACGCCGTTGTGCTGCTGCTGGATGGAGTCTTCCTCAACCTCTCCCTCTCTCCTTGATGGATCATGGAGTGGGAGACGTCACCGGGCTGTACGTGTGTTGAACGCGGAGGTGCCGTCCGTTCGGCACTAGGATCTCTTGAATGCTTCAACCCTTCAACCCCGTTCTCTTGAATGCTTCCGCTTAGTGATCTACAAGGTTATGTAGATGCACTCTCCTTCCCCTCGTTGCTGGTTTCTCCATAGATAGATCTTGGTGATATGTAGGAAAATTTTGAATTTCTGCTACATTCCCCAACAGTGGCATCATGAGCTAGGTCTATTGTGTAGATTCTTTGCATGAGTAGAACACAAAGTAGTTGTGGGCATTGATTTTGTTCAATATGCTTACCGTTACTAGTCCAATCTTGTTTCGACGGTATTGTGGGATGAAGCGGCCCGGACCGACCTTACACGTACACTTTCGTGAGACAGGTTCCACCGACTGACATGCACTTGGTGCATAAGGTGGCTAGCAGGTGCCAGTCTCTCCCACTTTAGTCGGAACAGATTCGATGAAAAGGGTCCTTGTGAAGGGTAAATAGCAATTGACATATCACGTTGTGGTTTTGCGTAGGTAAGAAATGTTCTTGCTAGTAACCCATAGCAGCCACGTAAAACATGCAAACAACAATTAGAGGACGTCTAACTTGTTTTTGCAGGGTATGCTATGTGATGTGATATGGCCAAGAAGAATGTGATGAATGATATGTGATGTATGAGATTGATCATGTTCTTGTAATAGGAATCACGACTTGCATGTCGATGAGTATGACAACCGGCAAGAGCCATAGGAGTTGTCTTAATTTATTGTATGACCTACGTGTCATTGAACAACGCCATGTAATTACTTTACTTTATTGCCAACCGGTAGCCATAGTAGTAGAAGTAATAAGTTGGCGAGACAACTTCATGGAGGCACGATGATGGAGATCATGATGATAGAGATCATGGTGTCATGCCGGTGACGATGATGATCCTGGAGCCCCGAAGATGGAGATCAAAAGGAGCAAAATGATATTGGCCATATCATGTCACTATTTGATTGCATGTGATGTTTATCATGTTTATGCATCTTATTTGCTTAGAGCGACGGTAGTAAATAAGATGATCCCTTATTAAAATTTCAAGAAAGTGTTCCCCCTAACTGTGCACCGTTGCGAAAGTTCGTCGTTTCGAAGCACCACGTGATGATCATGTGTGATAGATTTTGACGTTCACATACAACGGGTGTAATCCAGATTTACACACGCGAAACACTTAGGTTAACTTGACGAGCCTAGCATGTACAGACATGGCCTCGGAACACAAGAGACCGAAAGGTCGAGCATGAGTCGTATGGAGGATACGATCAACATGAAGATGTTCACCGATGATGACTAGTCCGTCTCACGTGATGATCAGACACGGCCTAGTTGACTCAGATCATGTAATCACTTAGATGACTAGAGGGATGTCTATCTGAGTGGGTGTTCATAAGATGAACTTAATTATCCTGAACATAGTCAAAAGACCCTTTGCAAATTATGTCATAGCTCATGCTTTAGTTCCACTGTTTAGATATGTTCCTAGAGAAAATATAGTTGAAAGTTGACAGTAGCGATTATGCGGACAGTAGAAAGCTTATCTCCTTAATGCACCGCTTAGTGTGCGGTACCCCAATCGTCGTCTGTGGATGTTGAGAACATCGTACATACACGTTTTGATAACTACATGATAGTTCAGTTAAATGGTTTAGAGTTGAGGCACCAAAGACGTTTTTCGAAACGTCACGGAACATATGAGATGTTTCGAGGGCTGAAATTGGGATTTCAGGCTCGTGCCCACGTCAAGAGGTATAAGACCTCCAACGATTTTCTTAGCCTGCAAACTAAGGGAGAAAAGCTCAATCGTTCAGCTTGTGCTTAGATTGTCTGAGTGCAACAATCACTTGAATCGAGTGGGAGTTGATCTTCCAAATGAGATAGTGATGTTTCTCCAAAGACATTGCCACCAAGCTGCTAGAGCTTCGTGATGAACTATAACATGTCATGGATAGATATGATGATCCTTGAGGTATTCATGATGTTTGACACACCACGAAAGTAGAAATCTAGAAGGAGCATCAATTGTTGATGGTTGGTGAAACCACTAGTTTCAAGAAGGGCAAGGGCAAGAAGGGACACTTCATGAAACGGCAAATCAGTTGCTGCTCCAGTGAAGAAACCCAAGGTTGAACCCAAACCCGAAACTAAGTGCTTCTGTAATAAGGGGAACAGCCATTGGAGCAGAATTACCCTAGATACTTGGTAGATAAGAAGGCTGGCAAGGTCGATAGAAGTATATTGGATATACATTATGTTAATGTGTACTTTACTAGTACTCCTAGTAGCACCAGGGTATTAGATACCGGTTCGGTTGCTAAGTGTTAGTAACTTGAAATAAAAGAGCTACGGAATAAACGGAGACTAGCTAAAGGTGAGCCGATGATATGTGTTGGAAGTGTTTCTATCAGGACCCCGACTCAATGCCACATCAATCTAGCATGTAACACCTCATATCACTTTGCGGCCTCACGCACGGTATTCCCATGGGTGTCGCCTTACCTTTGCCTGGGACCGTTTGCGTCTTTTGGCACACGTATACGATAGTGTCGCTAGCATCCATATGATAAGGAGCCCGGGCTGACATGGCTAGTCGTAAACCCAACGTGGCACAAACTTACAGGGACAGGCATCCATGACCCAACATCGAACATGTCGGTCATCAGCGAGTGAATCCAGGCTGTAGCACTGGGCTAGCAGGACTCCGGTGAACCGGGCTGTAGCGGGCTAACAGGACTCCGGTATTCATCGCGTGACATTTCCCCGAAGGGACAGACACAGGAACGAAGAAGGACACATGCCGGCCAGCCTAAGTGTTCCGGAGCAGTAGCTAGCTACCATGGCTCAGTGGAAACACTAGGAGACATTTCCCGGTAAGAGAGGCTACTAAGGATAAACAACTAGATAGTCAGATCCCACACATATCAAGCATTTCAATAACATACGCACAATATGCTCGATATGTGCAAATACGACATGGCATCACAACATGACTCTACGACTCAAGTATTTATTAGGCTCCGAGGAGCGAGATATTACAAACATGGGTCTCATGACCCAACACTCAGAGCATACAAGTCAAAGCACAAGCGGAAGCTATCATGTCTGAGTACAGACATCTATAAATGAAAAAGGCTAAGAAGCCTGACTATCTAGCAGATCCTGCCGAGGGCACAAGATCGTAGTTGAGGTAACAAGATAAACGTCGAAGTCCAAGCGGAACTACTAGTGAGACTGAAGTCTCTCTGCAAAAACATAAAATAGGCAAACGTGAGTACAAATGTACCCAGCAAGACTTACATCAGATCTATCTACATATGCATCATTATCAACAAGGGGGTGGTGGGGTTTAACTGCAGCAAGCCAGCTTTGACTCGGTGGCTATCCTGAACTACGACTGCAAGTAACTCTTTTGAGGTGGCGCACACGAGTCCACATATTCACCATATCAATACACCACTATGGATCCGCTCTCGTCTCCCTACGAGAACGCCATCCATAGCACTCATGCTTATCTTGCGTATTTTAGAGTATCCACTTTCACTTGTCTATGAACTGTACAAGGGGTCCAAGTTTCCATATCCGAGGAATCCGGCTATTCGAATAGATGATGTTAACCCTGCAGGGGTGTACTTCTTCACACACGCTCTCGCCACTTACCGCCCTGTACACGTCATGTACCTCGGCAACCTTCAAGCGGAAGCCGGGCGAGGGAGTCGGCCACGACCTGACTAACCGAACAAGTCTCTAGTCCAGGTTTATCGCCTATTCGGGTTCCATCCGCAAGGAGATCCGGCCGGGGTGTCGCTCACGGCCCCAAACGATGTGAGCAGGGTTCCCAAGCCCACCATCCGGGTGCCACTTGGTACACCGTGCCACTGTGCCTAGTCTGTCCCAAGCCCACCTGTACCGGGTGCCACTTGGTAGACTACTAACACTACCTACAAACACCAGAAACTAGTTGCAACTCCTGGACAGAGATCATGTTGATTAATAAGTCGAGAGGGGTCGAGTTACCGGAACCCAATGTGTGGTAGTAACTGGTCATGGATCACAAACACAGAACTCAGTTCCTGAGGACGGCTGCAATGAGACAACCCACCATGTACTCCTACATGGCCTCTCACCGCTACCTTTACCAAATCGTGTTCACACACTTAGCTCACACACAGTAGGACATGTTCACACGCCTCTGATTCATCCCCGATGAATCAGACCTGACTCAACTCTAAGCAGTAGCAGGCATGACAAACAAACATGAATGAGTAGGCAAAACAGGGCTCAAACAACTCCTACTCATGCTAGTGGGTTTCATCTATTTACTGTGGCAATGACAGGTCATGCAAAGGATAAAGGGGTTCAGCTACCGCAACAAGTAACAGATGAATCGTTGTTGTCCTAATGCAGTAAAAGAGAGCAGGAGCAAGAGAGTGGGATTGTATCGGAATGAACAAGGGGGTTTTGCTTGCCTGGCACTTCTGAAGATAATATAGCTCTTCATCGGTGTCATCGGTCACATAGTCGGTACACGTCTATCGAGAGGGGACAATCACCGGCAACAGAGAAAGAACACAATCAATGCAATGCAACAATATGATGCATGAGTGTGACATGGCAATATGCTGTGGTTTGGGCTAATGCAGCTAGCAACAAAGTTAAATGAAGTTGGTTTGAACCCTAAGTTCAAATCCAAACTCCATATGTGAAATTCAAATGCCACTTATATGATTTGTGCTAAACATCAGCTACAAGTTGTTCTAACATGCATGAAAATGGTACAGATGGATTCCTTGAATTTTTCTGATAATTTTTCATATATAATTTATTTAATTCTGACTTACGGTTGATTTACTATGATTTATTGAAGTTTATACAATTTTCTAGAATTTCCTGAATATTTAGAATGAAAATAATTCCAGTAATTCATTATTGCGTCAGCCTGACATCATCATGACGTCAGCGGGTCAACAGGGGCTGGTCCGGGTCAAACCTGACCAGTGGGGTCCACTGGTCAGTGACTAGTGCTGGTTAGTGACACTGACATGTGGGACCAGATCAACAGCCACGTCAGCTTGGTCAAAGCTGACGTGTGGGCCCATGGTGGTTAGGTTAAACTTAACAGAAAATGATAAGGATTAAATAAGGGCGTGGGGCCCATACTTCAGCGGCTCTGGGGAGGTTAGCTGGCCGTGATTAGTGCTAATCACGCGGCCACGTCGGCTAGTGACGCCGGCGACCATGGCGGCGGCGGGACCTCGCAGGAGTTGCTTGGGATGGCGCTACAGCCCGCGGCTGGTCGCGTTGAGGGCACCAAGAGGGAGCCCGTGCTCCCGCGCATCTAGTGGCGCACGCAGCTGGCCACAGGGAGGCCGGGGTTCGCCGGAAACGAGCTCCTGGCGGCGGCCGGAGTTCGGCCATGTGCGGGGTTGGGGCTGCGGTGCGCTAGGGGAGAAGCTGATGGTCCAGACGGCATCCGCGGGCCACCAGAAGCGCGCTGGTGCCACGGGTTCGAGCAGAGGGGCTCAGGTCAGGAGAGCTACGCGGCCATGGCGGACGGCGGTGCTCGGGAATATGGGCGGGGGTGCTACGGCACGGGAACGAGCAAAACAAAGGAGGGGAAACGGAGTGGAGCTCACAGTGAGTTCGTCGGCGGTCTCGTTGGGCTCGGGGACGGGTTGTGGACGACATATCGGCGACGGAGATCGGCGGTGCCCGAGGTTGAAGATGATGTCGATGGCGGCGATACGGCGCGTCCCCGGTTGCTTGACTCGTCGAGGAGGCGTAGAAGGCGGAGGTGGAGCTCTCGGGCACGTCAGAGGGGTGAGGGGGAGGCGGTGGCCGCGGCAGCAGCAAGCGGCGGCGACGGGTTCCGCTCGGGCGCGTGAGGGAGAGAGAGCAGAGGAGGGGGAGGAGCAAGGGGGAGCACGAGGGGTTCCAGGGAGGGTGAGAGAGAGGCCAGGGGTGTCGTGGCGTCTCCAGGCACATCGAGGAGGGAGGCAACCAGGCAGGAGGTGGCCAAGCGCGGTGGCGGTGCTCGCCACCGAGCTGCTTCGTGCGCTGGCACGGGAAGAAGACATGCATGCCCCCTGGTGGTTGGGCTGCACAGTGTTGGGCTGTCCAGGTGGGCTTCGGTGAGCGCCAGGTAAGTTACAGGTGAGTTGCTCTATTTTAATTCTGTTCTGTTTTATTTTTATTTAATCTTTTGCCACTGTTTTGAATTTAAAATAATTCAAACAATGCCAAAAGCTCCTCTGAATATTTTTATTTTGCTAGATGGACTTTTCCAAAAGCTCATAAAATATTTCAGGGGTATTTGAAATTATATTCTAGTTATATGAATATAATTCAAATTCAAATAGCTAATGATTTAAATTCAAAGTCCCAAAAATAAATCCTTAAAAATGTTCAATATTTTGGTTGGGACCAGAACCCTTACCAAAAATTATCAAACATTTAAGAAGAGCATTTTGGAGCAATGAATGAGATTTTTAGGGTTTTTGCCCTTCTTTTATTTAAGTTTTTGAGGCTTCCAAAATTCCTCAGTTCAAGTTTCAAAAAATTAAACATGATGCACAGATGGAAGCAAGCATAGGTCAGGCCAGAACTAGGGATGTGACAACTCACCCCCACTAAACAAGAATCTCGTCTCGAGATTCAAGCGTAGGGTAAGATGAAGGGGAAACGCAAACTAGTATAATCTTCACGATCCAGGTTGCACTTCGAATGAACGTTGATTCGATCACCATCATTGTCTCGAAGTCTTGCTCTGAGAACTCCAACTAACATGACAATGAGAGGAAAGGAAAAACCCTAACAGAATCGATTTTCTCGAAGGTCGAATCAACTCACGGAATGAGACATGGAACCATCTCTCGAGCTGAGACACTAAACATACATCCATGGGAATGGAGTGAAGCAGATGACGAAGGTTCACTAGGTGGACAATAATTCCACACTTAAGAAGGTGGTAAACGATTGTCAACGTAGCGAGGAGTTAAGTTGACATGACACCATAATGATGCACCTTAGGGAAGGTGACTCGAAGATATATCCCCTTAAGTGGCAAAAAGAATTACCTTTGATTCAAAGATCATTGAAACTCTTTAAACCAGCCTAAGGAAAATCTCGAGCGATCGTTTGGAGGGGTTCGGTAGAATGGCATACTCGGACTTGGATGATGTGGATTACCTTGTTGAAGACAATGTAATGGATGAATTTGCTTATCACCGGAAATGGAAGAGACCCATGGTAGAATGGCACATTGGCGGTGCAAGCTGGGAACAAAATGCAAATGCTGGGAATGATTCTGGTAACTAGGGAAGAACCCAACAATAGAGAGTGAATTCGCTGTTTGTAAAGGTCATAGCATTGCCGAGGAAACTGAGAGGAAACCCAGTTAGTGCCAATGGTAACACCTAACGTTGTGCGTGCTCTCAAGAACTTGAGCATTTCCATAATCATCAAGGCTTTACCAACATCCGTGTCAAGGATCCTGGCAACACAACATACCACCATGATGAACAACGATGGACGATGCAGATGCATAGGAAGATAACATCAACTCAGATTTCACCCTAGCGAGGCCAAGGAGACAAAATCTGGACGATCGACCGAGAGACATTTAGCACTCCGCTCCTAATGTTCTCCTTGACGTGCGGGTGTATCCCATTCATAGATATGGTTTGATAACTAGAACATCAAGTAAAATGTCGGACTTCGGGAGCTCAAGAATCCATAAGGAGTAACTTATTGGAGTAAAACCCTACGAAATCCTTATGGGGAGGTGGCCAACTTCTTCAATCAAGATACTACAATAATAGGTCTTCCGGCTGGGTGTGTTGGCCATGACATCCACTTAACCGGTTTCAGAGAGACCATTATTATAGTTCTTGGGAAATGTTCCAACAATCATATCTGCCTGAGATTCAGATCTAGTTGGTGTTAGGATATTCCAGACTCATCGAGTCTAGGAAGAAAAATGAAAGTTTGCAACACAAATCGACGAGATGACGTTGCGAGATTCTCGGGAAATGAACTATGATAGCAAGCTCCAAAACACGAGCTGGTTCTGCTACACACATGTGAACACGTTGTCCTAGACAAACATTATCACATGGTAGTCTTACAATAAAACACTATCGAGTTCAGGTGGGGAACCATCATTAATGACATCGAAGTCTCCATGCATGGAAGTCCAAGGAGTTCACCTTGGACAGACTCCTTTATCTTTGAACAACTCAATCAGTGGCTTGGTGTGCTAGGAATACATATGGAGTGGAGGTAATTAATCTACCAAACCATAGTATACTTTGCACATGCATGACTGACTTGGGATGATTCCAGAGGAGCAAAAACAAACTTTCTCAAATTCATGGCGGCAACTTTCACTAAATGCACGTGTATAAGAGGAAGTCACTCCTTTCATCCGAACATATGCTTCATGAGCTAGCATGAACAAATGCTTTCAAAAGTTTCCAACACTAGCTTAATGTTCAGCAAAATTATGGAGAAGACAAGGATGTTGTCGATGGGCTCAACAACAATTCATCCAGATTCCCATGGAGATGGAATTCCATAACTATGTGATCAAGGTGATAGTATTGGTCAGACCCCAAGAATATAATGGTGTATGCTCGAGGAAAACCACGAGTAAAACAACATTACGAACATCGTTGGTACTGATTTGATTTGACGATAGCCCACACTCAAATCAAAGGATTGATAAGACAATAGGTCCAGCAATTGATCACAGGGACCAATCGATGAAGATATAATCTTTCTTCAACACACACTACACAAGAATATCCCTTTGGAACGAACTAAGTCAGGCAAGCTTTTATCTTCCAACTCTCCAAGTTGTTGTCTAGCTTAACCAACTAGCTCAGGGATATCCAACACAGATTCTTGGAGAAAGGGTGGTTCACAAGAACACAACTTGATCACAAGCTCAACATAACAGTCAGGAAACCACCCGGTAACACTTCCAAGAAGATATTTGGAAAGTCACGAACCACCGGTATGTTACTAAACTCGAGAACAATCTTGCTTTTGAGGGCAAGACGATATGATCAAATGAGCGAGGACTTGACAAAATCCTAACTCATTAATCAAAGAGTGCACCAGGAAATAAGGACTGGATAGCACGGTCAATCTTAGAATGACGACTCAATAATCAGCACGCTAAGTATGAGGTTGTTGTCCATTTAACTATCAAGCAACAAGGTTGCTAGGAGTATTGGTTTCACACATCACGATTCACTTGTCGACATTCCGGTTATAACAACACGGAACCGAGGAATGAGTAATGATGGCGAGAAGTATCACTGCATCAAGAGTTCATAGGATGGTGTGCAATTCCCATGATATTCCTGATATAAAAATGGTAATACTTCAAGGTAAAACAGACCAGAAGCTGGATTGGCATTTTGATCTGCGGAATACAACTGCTTTGACCCAATCCTGGATATGGAAGAGGTACTGGAGTTTGTTTCTCCTAGTTATTCCGCGATAGAATGGCTTGACGGACCACAAGAGTAATAGGCATCGATAAACGAACGCACGCATACTCTTGACTATCAATTGATAGACGGGGGTCAGGATACAACTACGGAGGGACAACTCAAAAGAACATATGATTTTCTGAGTTGTGAATGCATTGATTAGCATGTCGAACGAGTTCAACATATTTCTTCCGGACAACCCATGCAGAAAGGTAGAACTGGCAGAGTCACAATATAGAATCGAGAACTCATCAAGAGCTCTGGTTGTTATCTTTTGGTTCAAAGAACTTCTGCCATCAACGGTTCATAGTATTTGGAAGAAGGAAATACCACGGACCTCGAGGACTATCGCAAAGGTTACTAATATCCTAAAGGAACTAGCAACACTATCAACATGATGTAAGTAGGGTGAATCTCGGGTTTAAGAACCCAGGAATAGAATACCTACTAACTAAATGGCATCACGGGATGCTTTCGATAATGACGGCCAGAATCATCACACTGGGACACAAATCATGGCTAAATTACTAGATGATCCCCTAAGACACCTAGGGTCATAATACTAGCTCTAACATATATGTCAAGGCAATAAAGTACCTCAACTCACTGATTTGTGTGATTAATCTGACCAAAGGCACATCGGAAACAGGAGGAAGGGATTTGCAAATGCATCAGACTCTTTGGAAACCTGGGATGACTCGGACAGCATAACGGCTGTAAATGCTCAGAAAAGATTTGAGACATTCACAAAAATGGTGGCATAGCCACTCAGAAGCACCATATCAAGGTTTTTGAGATCAACAGTTAACATACAGAAGTAATAGGAACTGAAATGAGGCTTAAGTCCAACAATCTTATAAGTCTACGGTTTAGTAACACGTGATCCTGATAGGAAGAAGAGAAAGCCTAGTTCCTTAACCCCATAGAAGAGAAGATGATGACTCAGATCAGAAGGCCATGAGGTATAAGGAGTAAAAAGAGCCTTACGTTCCATCCCACAATCAATTTCCTTATATTAACTAAAGAATTTCTAGACTCAACTTCGACCAGTTTGGCTTGGTAACCCTACAAGCAGTCAAGCTCTGATACCAACGCTGTCAGGACCCCGACTCAATGCCACATCGATCTAGCATGTAACACCTCATATCACTTTGCGGCCTCACGCACGGTATTCCCATGGGTGTCTCCTTACCTTTGCCCGGGACCGTTTGCGTCTTTTGTTACACGTATACGATAGTGTCGCTAGCATCCATATGATAAGGAGCCCGGGCTGACATGGCTAGTCGTAAACCCAAAGTGGCACAAACTTACAGGGACAGGCATCCATGACCCGACATCGAACGTGTCGGTCATCAGCGAGTGAATCCAGGCTGTAGCACTGGGCTAGCAGGACTCCGGTGAACCGGGCTGTAGCGGGCTAACAGGACTCCGGTATTCATCGCGTGACATTTCCCCGAAGGGACAGACACAGGAACGAAGAAGGACACATGCCGGCCAGCCTAAGTGTTCCGGAGCAGTAGCAAGCTACCATGGCTCAGTGGAAACACTAGGAGACATTTCCCAGTAAGAGAGGCTACTAAGGATAAACAACTAGATAGTCAGATCCCACACATATCAAGCATTTCAATAACATACACACAATATGCTCGATATGTGCAAATACGACATGGCATCACAACATGACTCTACGACTCAAGTATTTATTAGGCTCCGAGGAGCGAGATATTACAAACATGGGTCTCATGACCCAACACTCAGAGCATACAAGTCAAAGCACAAGCGGAAGTTATCATGTCTGAGTACAGACATCTATAAATGAAAAAGGCTAGGAAGCCTGACTATCTACCAGATCCTGCCGAGGGCACAAGATCGTAGCTGAGGTAACAAGCTAAACATCGAAGTCCAAGCGGAACTACTAGTGAGACTGAAGTCTCTCTGCAAAAACATAAAATAGGCAAACGTGAGTACAAATGTACCCAGCAAGACTTACATCAGATCTATCTACATATGCATCATTATCAACAAGGGGGTGGTGGGGTTTAACTGCAGCAAGCCAGCTTTGACTCGGTGGCTATCCTGAACTACGACTGCAAGTAACTCTTTTGAGGTGGCGCACACGAGTCCACATATTCACCATATCAATACACCACTATGGATCCGCTCTTGTCTCCCTACGAGAACGCCATCCATAGCACTCATGCTTATCTTGCGTATTTTAGAGTATCCACTTTCACTTGTCTATGAACTGTACAAGGGGTCCAAGTTTCCATATCCGAGGAATCCGGCTATTCGAATAGATGATGTTAACCCTGCAGGGGTGTACTTCTTCACACACGCTCTCGCCACTTACCGCCCTGTACACGTCATGTACCTCGGCAACCTTCAAGCGGAAGCCGGGCGAGGGAGTCGGCCACGACCTGACTAACCGAACAAGTCTCTAGTCCAGGTTTATCGCCTATTCGGGTTCCATCCGCAAGGAGATCCGGCCGGGGTGTCGCTCACAGCCCCAAACGATGTGAGCAGGGTTCCCAAGCCCACCATCCGGGTGCCACTTGGTACACCGTGCCACTGTGCCTAGTCTGTCCCAAGCCCACCTGTACCGGGTGCCACTTGGTAGACTACTAACACTACCTACAAACACCAGAAACTAGTTGCAACTCCTGGACAGAGATCATGTTGATTAATAAGTCGAGAGGGGTCGAGTTACCGGAACCCAATGTGTGGTAGTAACTGGTCATGGATCACAAACACAGAACTCAGTTCCTGAGGACGGCTGCAATGAGACAACCCACCATGTAGTCCTACATGGCCTCTCACCGCTACCTTTACCAAATCGTGTTCACACACTTAGCTCACACACATTAGGACATGTTCACACGCCTCTGATTCATCCCCGATGAATCAGACCTGACTCAACTCTAAGCAGTAGCAGGCATGACAAACAAACATGAATGAGTAGGCACAACAGGGCTCAAACAACTCCTACTCATGCTAGTGGGTTTCATCTATTTACTGTGGCAATGACAGGTCATGCAAAGGATAAAGGGGTTCAGCTACCGCAACAAGTAACAGATGAATCGTTGTTGTCCTAATGCAGTAAAAGAGAGCAGGAGCAAGAGAGTGGGATTGTATCGGAATGAACAAGGGGGTTTTGCTTGCCTGGCACTTCTGAAGATAATATAGCTCTTCATCGGTGTCATCGGTCACATAGTCGGTACACGTCTATCGAGAGGGGACAATCACCGGCAACAGAGAAAGAACACAATCAATGCAATGCAATAATATAATGCATGAGTGTGACATGGCAATATGCTGTGGTTTGGGCTAATGCAGCTAGCAACAAAGTTAAATGAAGTTGGTTTGAACCCTAAGTTCAAATCCAAACTCCATATGTGAAATTCAAATGCCACCTATATGATTTGTGCTAAACAGCAGCTATAAGTTGTTCTAACATGCATGAAAATGGTACAGATGGATTCCTTGAATTTTTCTGATAATTTTTCATATATAATTTATTTAATTCTGACTTACGGTTGATTTACTATGATTTATTGAAGTTTATACAATTTTCTTGAATTTCCTGAATATTTAGAATTAAAATAATTCCAGTAATTCATTATTGCGTCAGCCTGACATCATCATGACGTCAGCGGGTCAACAGGGGCTGGTCCGGGTCAAACCTGACCAGTGGGGTCCACTGGTCAGTGACTAGTGCTAGTTAGTGACACTGACAGGTGGGACCAGGTCAACAGCCACGTCAGCTTGGTCAAAGCTGACGTGTGGGCCCACGGTGGTTAGGTTAAACTTAACAGAAAATGATAAGGATTAAATAAGGGCGTGGGGCCCATACGTCAGTGGCTCTGGGGAGGTTAGCTGGCCGTGATTAGTGCTAATCACGCAGCCACGTCGGCTAGTGACGCCGGTGACCATGGCGGCGGCGGGACCTCGCCGGAGTTGCTCGGGATGGCGCTACAGCCCGCGGCTGGTCGCGCTGAGGGCACCAAGAGGGAGCCCGTGCTCCCGCGCATCTAGTGGCGCACGCAGCTGGGCACAGGGAGGCCGGGGTTCGCCGGAAACGAGCTCCTGGCGGCGGCCGGAGTTCGGCCATGTGCGGGGTTGGGGCTGCGGCGCGCTAGGGGAGAAGCTGATGGTCCAGACGGCATCCGCGGGCCACCAAAAGCGCGCTGGTGCCACGGGTTCGAGCAGAGGGGCTCAGGTCAGGAGAGCTACGCGGCCATGGCGGACGGCGGTGCTCGGGAATATGGGCGTGGGTGCTACGGCACGGGAACGAGCAAAACGAAGGAGGGGAAACGGAGTGGAGCTCACAGCGAGTTCGTCGGCGGTCTCATTGGGCTCGGGGACGGGTTGTGGACGACATATCGGCGACGGAGATCGGCGGTGCCCGAGGTTGAAGATGATGTCGATGGCGGCGATACGGCGCGTCCCCGGTTGCTTGACTCGTCGAGGAGGCGTAGAAGGCGGAGGTGGAGCTCTAGGGCACGTCAGAGGGGCGAGGGGGAGGCGGTGGCCGCGGCAGCAACAAGCGGCGGCGACGGGTTCCGCTCGGGCGCGTGAGGGAGAGAGAGCAGAGGAGGGGGAGGAGCGAGGGGAGCGCGAGGGGTTCCAGGGAGGGTGAGAGAGAGGCCAGGGGTGTCGTGGCATCTCCAGGCGCATCGAGGAGGGAGGCAACCAGGCAGGAGGTGGCCAAGCGCGGTGGCGGTGCTCGCCACCGAGCTGCTTCGTGCGCTGGCACGGGAAGAAGACAGGCATGCCCCCTGGTGGTTGGGCTGCACAGTGTTGGGCTGTCCAGGTGGGCTTCGGTGAGCGCCAAGTAAGTTACAGGTGAGTTGCTCTGTTTTAATTCTGTTCTGTTTTATTTTTATTTAATCTTTTGCCACTGTTTTGAATTTAAAATAATTCAAACAATGCCAAAAGATCCTCTGAATATTTTTATTTTGCTAGATGGACTTTTCCAAAAGCTCATAAAATATTTCAGGGGTATTTGAAATTATATTCTAGTTATATGAATATAATTCAAATTCAAATAGCTAATGATTTAAATTCAATGTCCCAAAAATAAATCCTTAAAAATGTTCAATATTTTGGTTGGGACCAGAACCCTTACCAAAAATTATCAAACATTTAAGAAGAGCATTTTGGAGCAATGAATGAGATTTTTAGGGTTTTTGCCCTTCTTTTATTTAAGTTTTTGAGGCTTCCAAAATTCCTCAGTTCAAGTTTAAAAAATTTAAACATGATGCACAGATGGAAGCAAGCATAGGTCAGGCCAGAACTAGGGATGTGACAGTTTCCAAGTTTGATGTGATCAAACATCGCACGCTCCCTCTACCATCAAGATTAGTATTAAACCTGAATAATTGTCATTTGGTGTTTGCGTTGAGCATAGACATGATTGGATGGTGTCTATTGCAATACGGTTATTCATTTAAGGAGAATAATGGTTACTCTATTTATTTGAATAAATACCTTCAATGGTCTTGCACCTAAAGGAATGGTTTATTGAATCTCGATCATAGTGATACACATTTTCACGCCAAAAGATATAAGATAGTAATGATAGTACCACTTACTTGTGGCACTGCCACGTAAGTCATATTGGGGTAAAACACATGAAGAAGCTCCATGTTGATGGATCTTTGGACTCACTCGTTTTTTGAAAAGTTTGAGACATGCGAACCATGTCTATTGGTGTATACGCATGAAGAAACTCCATGCAAATGGATCATTTAGACTCACTTGATTTTGAATCACTTGAGATATGCAAATCATACCACATGGGCAAGATGACTGGAAATCCTCGTTTCAGTGGGATGGAACAAGATAGCAACTTGTTGGAAGTAACACATTTTGATGTGTGCAGTCCAATGAGTGCTGAGGCATGCAGTGAATGTCGTTATGTTCTTACTTCAGAGATGATTCGAGTAGATGTTGAGTATATTTACTTAATGAAACACAAGTCTGAATTATTGAATAGTTCAAGTAATTTCAGAGTGAAGTTGAAGATCATTGTGACAAGAGGATAAAATGTCTATGATATGATCATAGAGATGAGTATCTGAGTTACTAGCTATGGCACGTAATTAAGAGATTATTGAAATTGTTTCACAATTAATACCGCCTGGAACACCATAGTGTGATGGTGTGTCCGAACATCATAGTTGCACCCTATTGGATATGGTGCGTACCATGATGTCTCTTTTCGAAGTACCACTATCATTCATGGGTTAGGCATTAGAGACAACCGCACTCACTTTAATAGGGCACCACGTAATTCCGTTGAGATGACACCGTGAGAACTATGGTTTAGAGAAACCTAAGCTGTCGTTTCTTGAAAGTTTGGGGCTGCAATGCTTATGTGAAAAAGTTTCATCGTGATAAGCTCGAACCCAAAACGGATAAATGCATCTTCATAGGATACCCAAAATGGTTGGGTATACCTCCTAATTCAGATCCGAAAGCAATAGGGATTGTTTCTTAAATCGGGTCCTTTCTCGAGGAAAAGTTTGTCTCAAAAAGTTTAGTGGGAGGATGGTGGAGACTTGATGAGGTTATTGAACCATCACTTCAACCAGTGTGTAGCAGGGCACAGGAAGTTGTTCCTGTGGCACCTACACCAATTGAAGTGGAAGCTTATGATAGTGATCATGAATCTTCGGATCAGGTCACTACCGTACCTCGTAGGGTGACAAGGATGATTACTACTTCAAGGTGGTACAGTAATCCTGTCTTGAAGGTCATATTGCTAGACAACAATGAATCTATGAGCTATGGAGAAGCGATGGTGGGCCCAAATTCTGACAAATGGTTAGAAGCCATGAAATCCGAGATAGGATCCATGTATCAGAACAAAGCATGGACTTTGGTGGACTTGCCCGATGATCGGCAAGCCATTGAGATAAATGGATCTTTAAGAAGAAGACGGACGTGGATGGTAATGTCACCGTATATGAAGCTTGACTTGTGGCGAAGAGTTTTTCACAAGTTCAAGGAGTTGACTACGATGAGATTTTCTCATCCGTAGCGATGCTTAAGTCCGTCGGAATCATGTTAGCATTAGCTACATTTATGAAATCTGGCAGATGGATGTCAAAACGAGTTTCCTTACCAGTTTTCGTAAGGAAAGGTTGTATGTGATACAATCAGAAAGGTTTTGTCGATCCTAAGGATGCTAAAAGGTATGCTAGCTCCAGCGATCCTTCCATGGACTGGAGTAAGCATCTCGGAGTTGGAATATGCACTTTGATAAGATGATCAAAGATTTTGGGTTTATACAAAGTTTATGACAAACTTGTATTTCCAAAGAAGTGAGTGGGAGCACTATAGAATTTCTGATGAGTATATGTTGTTGACATATTGATGATCAGAAATGATGTAGAATTTTTTGTAAAGCATATAGGGTTATTTGAAAAGTGTTTTTCAAGTGAAAACCTGGTTTAAGCTACTTGAACATTGAGCATCAAGATCTATGAGGGTAGATCAAAAACCGCTTAATGGTACTTTCAAATGAGCACATACCTTGACGTGATCTTAAAGGTGTTCAAGATGGACCAGTCAAAGAAGGAGTTCTTGCCTGAGATGTGAGGTACGACCTTAAAGGTGCCTAAGACTTAAAGCTCGACCACGGCAGAATAAAGAGAAAGGACGAAGGTCGTCCCCTATGCTTTAGACGTAGGCTCTATAGTATGCTATGCTGTGTACCGCACCTGATGTGTGCCTTGCTAAATATCTGGCAAGAGGGTACAAAGGTAATCAAGGAGTGGATCGCCAGATAGCGGTCAAAATTATCCTTAGAGGAATAAGGATATGTTTCTCGATTATGGAGGTGATAAAGAGTTCGACGTAAAGGGTTACGTTGATGCAAGCTTTAACACCTATTCGAATGACTTTGAGTAGCAAACCGGATACGTATAGTGGAGCAACCATTTGGAATAGCTTCAAGTGGAGCGTAGAAGCAGCATTTACAATATGACTTAGAGATTTGCGAAGTACATACGGATCTGAATGTTGCAGACCTGTTGACTAAAACTTCTCTTACAAGCAAAACATGATCAAACCCAAGAACTCATTGAGACTTAATCACATGGTGATGTGAACTAGTCTGAGACACTAGTAAACTCTTTGGATGTTGGTCACATGGCGATGTGACCTATTAGTGTTGATCACATGGCGATGTGAACTCGATTATTGACTCTAGTGCAAGTGGGAGACTGTTGGAAATATGCCCTAGAGGCAATAATAAATTATTTATTATTATATTTCCTTGTTCATGATAATCGTTTATTATCCATGCTATAATTGTATTGAAAGGAAACTCAGATACATGTGTGGATACATAGACAACACCATGTCCCTAGTAAGCCTCTAATTGACTAGCTCGTTGATCAATAGATGGTTACGGTTTCCTGACCATGGACATTGGATGTCGTTGATAACGGGATCACATCATTAGGAGAATGATGTGATGGACAAGACCCAATCCTAAGCCTAGCACAAAGATCGTAGTTCGTATGCTAAAAGCTTTTCTAATGTCAAGTATCATTTCCTTAGACCATTAGATTGTGAAACTCCCGGATACTGTAGGAATGCTTTGGGTGTACCAAACGTCACAACGTAACTGGGTGGCTATAAAGGTGCACTACAGGTATCTCCGAAAGTGTCTGTTGGGTTGGCACGAATCGAGACTGGGATTTGTCACTCCGTGTAAATGGAGAGGTATCTCTGGGCCCACTCGATAGGACATCATCATAATGTGCACAATGTGACCAAGCGGTTGATCACGGGATGATGTGTTATTGAACGAGTAAAGAGACTTGCCGGTAACGAGATTGAACAAGGTATCGGGATACCGACGATCGAATCTCGGGCAAGTACAATACCGCTAGACAAAGGGAATTGTATACGTGATCGATTGAGTCCTTGACATCGTGGTTCATCCGATGAGATCATCGTGGAACATGTGGGAGCCAACATGGGTATCCAGATCCCGCTGTTGGTTATTGACCGGAGAATGTCTCGGTCATGTCTGCATGTCTCCCGAACCCGTAGGGTCTACACACTTAAGGTTCGATGACTCTAGGGTTATAAAGGAAGTTTGTATGTGGTTACCGAATGTTGTTCGGAGTCCCGGATGAGATCCCGGACGTCAAGAGGAGTTCTGGAATGGTCCGGAGGTAAAGATTTATATATGGGAAGTCCTGTTTTGGTCACCGGAAAAGTTTGGGGTTTTATCGGTAACGTACCGGGACCACCGGGAGGGTCCCGGGGGTCCACCAAGTGGGGCCACCGGCCCCGCAGGGCTGCATGGGCCAAGTGTGGGAGGGGACCAGCCCCAGGTGGGCTGCTGCGCCACCCCACAAGGGCCCAAGGCGCCTAGGGTTTGGGGAGGGGGTGCTTCCACCTAACTTGGGGGGCAAGTTTCCCCCTCTCCCCCCTTGGCCGCCACCCTTAGATGGGATTGGGGCTTCCGCACCCCTTGGGGTGGAAACCCTAGAGGGGGCGCACCCCCTCCCTCTCCCCTATATATACTTGAGGGTTTTGGGGCTGCCAACATATGAGTTTTGACCTCTCCCTGGCGCAGCCCTACCTCTCTCCCTTCTCCTCTCTAGCGGTGCTTGGCGAAGCCCTGCAGGATTGCCACGCTCCACCACCACCACCACGCCGTTGTGCTGCTGCTGGATGGAGTCTTCCTCAACCTCTCCCTCTCTCCTTGCCGGATCAAGGCGTGGGAGACGTCACTGGGTTGTACGTGTGTTGAACGTGGAGGTGCTGTCCGTTCGGCAATAGGATCTTCGGTGATTTGGATCACGACGAGTACGACTCCTTCAACCCCGTTCTCTTGAACGCTTCGACTTAGCGATCTACAAGGGTATGTAGATGCACTCTGCTTCCCCTCATTGCTGGTTTCTCCATAGATAGATCTTGGTGATACGTAGGAAAATTTTGAATTTCTGCTACGTTCCCCAACAACTCCTTCCGATGTTATGATAAATTGGAATTGCTTCAATGACCAAGATTTTTGGTTGTTAGTTTTCAATGAAGTTTCTGATTCATACTTGACATTGTGAATAGATTGTTACTTGAGCATAAGAAATCATATGACAATATATATATAGGTTGTTGTTATAAGAATGATCACGATGCCCTCATGTCCGTATTTTACTTTATCGACACCTCTATTTCTAAACATGTGGACACATTTTTCGATATCGGCTTCCGCTTGAGGACAAGCGAGGTCTAAGCTTGGGGGAGTTGATACGTCCATTTTGTAGCGTGCTTTTATATCAATATTTATTGCATTATGGGTTGTTGTTACATGTTATATCACAATATTTATGCCTATTCTCTCTTATTTTACAAGGTTTACATGAAGAGGGAGAATGCCGACAGCTAGTATTCTGGGCTGAAAAAGAGCAAATATTAGAGACCTATTCTGGACAACTTCAGAAGTCCTAAAACTCCATGAAAGTTATTTTTGGAATTAATAAAAAAATACTGGGCGAAGAAAGTACCAGAGGGGGCCCACACCCTGTCCACGAGGGTGGGGGGCGCGCCCTACCCCCCTGGACGCGCACCCTGCCTCATGGGCCCACTGGCAGTCCTCTGGTGGCCATCTTCTGCTATATGAAGTCTTTTACCCTGGAAAAAATCATAAGCAAGCTTACGGGACGAGACTCCGCCGCCACGAGGCGGAACCAATCTAGGGCTCTGGCGGAGCTGTTCTGCCGGGGAAACATCCCTTCGGGAGGGGGAAATCATCACCATCGTCATAACCATCGATCCTCTCATCGGGAGGGGGTTAATCTCCATCAACATCTTCACTAGCACCATCTCCTCTCAAACCCTAGTTCATCTCTTGTATTCAATCTTTGTCCCAAAACCTCAGATTTGTACTTGAGGGTTTCTAGTAGAGTTGATTACTCCTTATAGTTGATGCTAGTTGGTTTATTCGGTGGAAGATCATATGTTCAGATCCTTAATGCATATTAATACCCCTCTGATTATGAACATGAATATGATTTGTGAGTAGTTATGTTTGTTCCTGAGGACATGGGAGAAGTCTTTCTATGAGTAGTCACGTGAATTTGGTATTCGTTCGATATTTTGATGAGATGTATGTTGTCTCTCCTCTAGTGGTGTTATGTGAACATCGACTACATGACAATTCACCATTGTTTGGGCCTAGAGGAAGGCATTGGGAAGTAATAAGTAGATGATGGGTTTCTAGAGTGATAGAAGCTTAAACCCAAGTTTATGTGTTGCTTTGTAAGGGGCTGATTTGGATCCATATGTTTCATGTTGTGGTTAGGTCTACCTTAATACTTATTTTGTAGTTGCGGATGCTTGTAGTAGGGGTTAATCATAAGTGGGATGCTTGTCCATGAAAGGGCAATACCCAAGCACCGGGCCACCCACATATCAAATTATCAAAGTAAAGAACATGAATCATATGAGCGTGATGAGAACTAGCTTGACGATAATTCCCATGTGTCATTGGGAGCACTTTGCTCTATATAAGGACTTGTCCAGGCTTGTCCTTTGCTACAAAAAGGATTGGTCCACCTTGCTGCACCTTATTTACTTTTATTACTTGTTACCAGTTACGAATTACTTTATCACAAAACTATCTGTTACCGATAACTTCAGTGCTTGCAGAGCAAACCTTATTGAAAACCACTTGTCATTTCCTTCCGCTCCTTGTTGGTTTCGACACTCTTACTTATTGAAAGGACTATGATAGATCCCCTACACTTGTGGGTCATCAAGACTCTTTTCTGGCGCCATTTTCGGGGAGTAAAGCGCCTTTGGTAAGTGGAACTTGGTAAGAATTTTTTTTATATAGTGTGCTGAAATTTATTGTCACTTGTTACTATGGAAACTAATCCTTTGAGGGGCTTGTTCGGGGTATCTTCACCCCGACCAGTAGAGCAAAGAGTTGCTCCTCAACCTACTGAACCTACTGAAAATGTTTACTTTGAAATTCCTTCGGGTATGATAGAGAAACTACTAGTTAATCCCTTTACAGGAGATGGAACATTGCATCCCGATTTACACCTAATCTATGTGGATTATTTAAGCTTGTAGGTATGCCCAATGATGTTATCAAGAAGAAGGTCTTCCCTTTATCTTCGAAGGGAGAGGAATTGACATGGTTTAGGCTATGTGATGATATGGGAACATGGAACTACAACCGATTGAAATTGGAATTTCATCAGAAGTTTTATCTTATGCTTCTTGTTCATCGTGATCGTAATTATATATATAATTTTTGGCCTCACGAAGGAGAAAGCATCGCTCAAGCCTTGGGGAGTCTTAAATCAATGTTATATTCATGCCCCAATCATGAGCTCTCAAGAGAAATGTTATTCAAAAAATTTATGCTTGGCTTTCTCTCAACAATCGGTCCATGCTCGATACTTCTTGTACTGGCTCTTTTATGATGAAGACTATTGAATTCAGATTGGATTTATTGGAAAGAATTAAACGCAACTCTAAAGATTGGGATCTTGACGAAGTTAAGGAGTCAGGTATGACACCTAAGTTTGATTGTGTTAAATCTTTTATGGATACCGATACTTTTCGTGAATTTAGCACTAAATATGGACTTCGACTCTGAGATAGTAGCTTTTTTCGGTGAATCATTTGCTACTCATGTTGACCTCCCTAAGGAGAAGTGGTTTAAATATAATCCTCCCACTAAAGTAAAAGTAGTTTCACCTATTAAAGTTGAAGAAAATACTATCACTTGTAATGATCCTATTGTTCCTACTAATTATATTGAGAAACCCCCTTTTCCTATTAGGATAAAGGATCATGCTAAAGCTTCAACTGTGGTTCGTAAGACTAATACTAAAACACCTACACCACCTGAGCAAATTAAAGTTGAACCTAGTATTGCTATGGTTAAAGATCTCTTGGCTGGTAATATTGATGGGCATGTTATTTACTTCTGTGATGAAGCTGCTAGAATTGCTAGACCTGATACTAAGAATAAACATAGACCTGTTGTAGGCATGCCTGTTATTTCTGTTAAAATAGGAGATCATTGTTATCATGGCTTATGTAATATGGGTGCTAGTGCTAGTGCAATACCTCATTCCTTATATAAAGAAATTATGCACGATATTTCACCTGCTGAGATAGAAGAAAATGATGTTACAATTAAGCTTGCCAATAGAGATACTGTTGGGATTGTTAGAATGTTGAGGTCTTGTGTGGGAAAGTTAAATATCCTACTGATTTTCTTGTTCTTGGTTCCCCACAAGATGACTTTTGTCCCATTATATTTGGTAGACCCTTCTTGAATACTGTTAATGCTAAGATGGATTGCGAAAAGGATATTGTTACTATTGGTTTGGGTGATATGTCTCATGAGTTTAACTTTGCTAAATTTCATAGACAACCCCATGATAAAGAATTGCCTATTAAGGATGAAATTATCGGTCTTGCTTCTATTGCCGTTCCTCCTAATGATCCCATGAAAATGATATGTTCATGACTAAAAGAAGGGAGATAAATGAAGTATTCTTTAGACAGGGACCTATTTTGAAACACAACTTTCCTGTTGAAATCCTAGGGGATCGTCCTCCACCCAAGGGTGATCCCGTGTTTGAGCTTAAACCGTTACCCGATACTCTTAAATATGCTTATCTTGATGAAAAGAAGATATATCCTGTTATTATTAGTGCTAACCTTTCAGAGCAGGAATAGGAGAAATTATTGAAAACTCTGAAGAAGCTCCATGCTGCCATAGGATATACTCTTGATGATCTTAAGGGCATTAGTGCCACTCTATGCCAACACAAAATAAAATTGGAGAAAGATGCCAAACCAGTTATTGATCTCCAACGATGGTTCAATCCTAAGATGAAAGAATTTGTAAGAAAAGAAATACTAAAGCTCCTGGAGGAAGGTATAATTTATCCCGTCGCTGATAGTTAGTGGATAAGTCCTGTCCATTGTGTCCCTAAGAAGGGAGGTATTACTGTTGTTCCTAATGGTAAAGATGAATTGATCCCACAAAGAATTGTTACAGGCTATAGGATGGTAATTGATTTCTGCAAATTAAATAAAGCTACTAAAAAGGACCATTACCCTTTGCCTTTTATGGATCAAATGCTAGAAAGATTATCCAAACATACACATTTTTGCTTTCTAGATGGTTACTCTGGTTTCTCTCAAATACCTGTGTCAGCAGAGGATCAAGAAAAGACCACTTTTACTTGCCCTTTCGGTACCTTTGCTTATAGATGTATGCCTTTTGGTTTATGTAATGCACCTGCTACCTTTCAAAGATGGATGATGGCTATATTCTCTGACTTTTGTGAAAAGATTGTTGAGGTTTTCATGGATGATTTCTCTATCTATGGATCTTATTTTGATGATTGCTTGAGAAACCTTGATCGAGTTTTGCAGAGATGTGAAGATACTAGTCTTCTCTTGAATTGGCAAAAGTGCCACTTTATGGTTAATGAAGGTATTGTCTTGGGGCATAAAATTTCTGAAAGAGGTATTGAAGTTGATAAAGCTAAAGTTGATGCTATTGAAAAGATGCCGTGTCCCAAGGACATTAAAGGTATAAGAAGTTTCCTTGGTCATGCTAGGTTTTATAGGAGGTTCATTAAGGACTTCTCTAAAATTTCTAGGCCTCTAACTAATCTCTTACAAAAAGATATTCCCTTTGTCTTCGATGATGATTGTGTAGAAGCATTTGAAATACTTAAGAAAGCTTTGATTTCTGCACCTATTGTTCAGCCACCTAATTGGAATTTACCCTTTGAAACTATGTGTGATGCTAGTGATTATGATGTAGGTGCTGTTCTAGGACAAAGGGTTGATAAGAAATTAAATGTTATTCAATATGCTAGTAAAAATCTAGATGGTGCCCAGAGAAATTATGCTACTACTGAAAAATATTTTTTAGCAGTTGTATTTTCTTATGATAAGTTCATACCTTGTATTGTTGATTCTAAAGTAACTGTTCACACTGATCATGCTGCTATTAAATATCTTATGGAAAATAAAGATGTTAAACCTAGACTTATTAGATGGGTTCTCTTGCTACAAGAATTTGATTTTGCATATTATTGATAGAAAGGGTGTTGAGAACCCCGTTGTAGACAACTTGTCTAGGTTAGAGAATCTTCTTGATGACCCACTACCTATTGATGATAGATTCCCAGATGAACAATTAGCTATCATAAATGCTTCTCGTACTGCTCCATGGTATGCTGATTATGCTAATTACATTGTTGCTAAATTTATACCACCTAGTCTCACATACCAGCAAAATAAAAAGTTTTTCTATGATTTAAGACATTACTTCTGGGATGACCCACACCTTTATAAAGAAGGAGTAGATGGTGTTATTAGACGTTGTGTACTTGAGCATGAACAGAAACAGATCCTACGCAAGTGTCACTCCGAGGCTTATGGAGGAAACCACACTGGAGATAGAACTGCACATAAGGTATTGCAATCTGGTTTTTATTGGCCTACTCTCTTCAAGGATGCCCATACGTTTTTCTTGTCTTGTGATGAATGTCAAAGAATTGGTAATATTAGTAGACGTCAAGAAATGCCTATGAATTATTCTCTTGTTATTGAACCATTTGATGTTTGGGGCTTTGGTTATATGGGACCGTTTCCTTCCTCTAATGGGTATACTCATATTTTAGTTGCTGTTGATTACGTTACTAAGTGGGTAGAAGCTTTCCAACTAGTAGTGCTGATCATAACATTCTATTAAGATGCTTAAAGAAGTTATTTTTCCGAGGTTTGGAGTCCCTAGATACCAAATGACTGAAGGTGGTTCACATTTTATTCATGGTGCTTTTCGTAAAATGCTTGCTAAGTATGATGTTAATCATAGAATTGCATCTCCATATCACCCACAGTCTAGTGGCCAAGTAGAATTGAGTAACAGAGAGCTTAAATTAATTTTCCAAAAGACTGTTAATAGATCTAGAAGGAATTGGTCCATGAAACTTGATGATGCATTATGGGCTTATAGAACTGCATATAAAAATCCTATGAGTATGTCTCCATATAAAATGGTTTATGGAAAAGCATGTCACTTACCTCTTGAACTAGAACATAAGGCATATTGGGCCATTAAGGAGCTCAATTATGATTTCAAACTTGCCGGTGAGAAGAGGTTATTTGACATTAGCTCACTTGATGAATGGATAACTCAATCCTATGAGAATACCAAACTGTTTAAAGAAAAAGTTAAAATATGGCATGACAAAAGGATACAAAAGGATGAGTTTAATGTAGGTGATTATGTGTTACTATACAACTCTCGTTTAAGATTTTTTTGCAGGGAAACTTCTCTCTAAATGGGAAGGCCCTTACGTTATCGAGGCGGTCTATCATTCCGGTGCCATAAAAATCAACAACTTCGAAGGCACCAACCCAAGGGTGGTGAACGGTCAAAGAATCAAACATTATATCTCAGGTAATCCAATAAATGTTGAAACTAATGTGATTGAAACTGTAAACCCGGAGGAATTCACAAGGGACACTTTCCAGAACGTTCCAGACTCCGAAAAGGAATAGGTATGTGGTACGGTAAATAAACCGACTCCAAAATAGTTCTAGTAGCAATTTTTCTCTGTTGTGGAATATTTAAGAAAATAGGAAAATAAGAAGTAGTCCGGGAAGGACACGAGGCGTCCACGAGGGTGGAGGGTGCGCCCTACCCCCCTGGGCGCGCCCCCTGCCTCATGGGCACCTCATGTGTTATCCGGACTCTGTTTTCTTGCACGATACTTCTTTTGGTCGGTAAAAATTCATTATATAATCTCCCGAAGGCTTTGGCCATCGTACCACGACGAAATCATCTGTTTTTGTTTTGAGTTGTTTCTGCCACAGATTAGAGCAATATGTCATCCCAGGATTCGGAGGGATAAAGCTATGTGGCTGACTACCTTGCAGACCCTAAGGTCTACGGGGACGTGGAGCATTATGGTTGGACCACTGAGGAAGAAGAAGACTACGAGCCTAAGGGAAAGGAGGAGACGAGCTCAGATGAAGATGAAGCCCCATTACCTCAACCTGGGGACATGCATGTGGAGTTTAAAAAGTCAAGCCTCCCTGATAGAGCAAAGAAACCTAAGATCGAGTTTATCCCTTTTCTTCTCTTGCAGGAGAACAAACATGAACTATGCAAAAGGATATTAAGCCTTGAGCGGGAGACCGATGATCTAAGGGGGCAAAATTCTATCCTCAAGCGCAAATTAAGGAAGAAGCCTACATCATCATCACCCCCGAAGAAGGAGACATAATCACATGGGTATGGGCACTCCCCTTGGCATCTGCCAAGCTTGGGGAGGTGCCCCGGTATTGTATCACCGTCACACTCCTATCTTTACCATTTTACTTAGTTCGATCCTTTTGGTAATATCTTGATCTAGTAGGATGAAGTTTTAGAATGATTTAGTTTTGAGTTTTGCCTTATGATCCTCTATGTAATCGAGTTCGTGAGCCATATATAATAAAGATTAGTGTTGAGTCAAGGGCTTTGCTATCTTGCTATGATCTTGAGGAAATAAAATAAAAAGAAAGAATAAAAAGGAAATAAAGATAGCATACTGATCTTATGGAAAGTAATGGGTTCACATATAAAGAGTATGATGAATAAAAGTTGTTGAGAGTTGACAAACATAGTTTTGGTCATCGTTGCAATTAAGAGGAAGTAATAAAGAAACAGAGGTTTTCACATATAAATATACTATCTTGGACATCTTTTATGATTGTGAGCACTCATTAAAACATGGCATGCTAAAAGAGTTGATGTTGGACAAGGAAGACAACGTAATGGGTTATGTTTTCTTATATCCGAAATAAAGTATATTGTCATGGATCATCCAACATGTTGAGCTTGCCTTCCCCCCTCATGCTAGCCAAATTCTTTGCACCAAGTAGAGATACTACTTGTGCTTCCAAAATACCCTTAAACCTGGTTTTTCCATGAGAGTCCACCATATCTACCTATGGATCGAGTAAGATCCTTCAAGTAAGTTGTCATGTTGCATGCAATAAAAATTGCTCTCTAAATATGTACAACTTATTAGTGTGGAGAAAATAAGCTTTATACGATCTTGTGATATGGAAGCAATAAAAGTGATGGACTGCATAATAAAGGTCCATGTCACAAATGGCAATATAAAGTGACGTTCTTTTGCATTAAGATTTCGTGCATCCAACCATAAAAGCACATGACAACCTTTGCTTCCCTCTGCGAAGGGCCTATCTTTTACTTTTTGTCTTATACATTATGCAAGAGTCATGGTGATCTTCACCTTTCCTTTTTATATTTTATCCTTTGGCAAGAACCTTGTGTTGCAAAGATCTTGATATATATATATATCCAATTGGATGTACGTTAGCATGAACTATTATTGTTGACATTACCCTTGAGGTAAAAGGTTGGGAGGCAACACTATAAGCCCCTATCTTTCTTTGTTCTGATTAAAACTTCATACCCATAAGTATTGCGCGAGTGTTAGCAATTGTGAAAGACTAAATGATAGTTGAGTATGTGGACTTGATGAAAAGCTCTTATATTGACTCCTTCCGATGTTATGATAAATTGCAATTGCTTCAATGACCAAGATTATAGGTTGTTAGTTTTCAATGAAGTTTCTGATTCGTACTTGACAATGTGAATAGACTGTTACTTGAGCATAAGAAATCATATGACAATATATATATATATATATATATATATATATATATATATATATATATATTTCTGTTATAAGAATGATTATGATGCCCTCATGTCCGTATTTTTTTACCGACACCTCTATCTCTAAACATGTCGACATATTTTTCAATATCGGCTTCCGCTTGAGGAAAAGCGAGGTCTAAGCTTGGGGGAGTTGATACGTCCATTTTGCATCATGCTTTTATATCAATTTTTATTGCATTATGGGCTGTTGTTACACGTTATATCACAATACTTATGCATATTCTCTCTTATTTTACAAGGTTTACATGAAGAGGGAGAATGCTGGTAGCTGGTATTCTGGGCTGGAAAAGGAGCAAATATTAGAGACCTATTCTGCACAACTTCAAAAGTCCTGAAACTCCACAAAAGTTATTTTTTGGAATTAATTAAAAATATTGGGCGAAGAAAGTACTAGAGGGGGCCCATACCCTGTCCACGAGGGTGGGGGCGCGCCCCTTGCCTCGTGGGCCCCCTAGCAGCTCTCCGGTGGCCATCTTCTGCTACATGAAGTCTTTTACCCTGGAAAAAATCATAAGCAAGCTTACGGGATGAGACTCCTCTACGAGGCGGAACCAATCTAGGGCTCTGGCGGAGCTGTTCTGCCGAGGATAAATCCCTCCGGGAGGGGGAAATCATCACCATCGTCATCACCATCGATCCTCTCATCTGGAGGGGGTCAATCTCCATCAACATCTTCACCAGCCCCATCTCCTCTCAAACCCTAGTTCATCTCTTGTATTCAATCTTTGTCCCAGAACCTCAGATTGGTACTTGAGGGTTTCTAGTAGTGTTGATTACTCCTTGTAGTTGATGCTAGTTGGTTTATTCGGTGGAAGATCATATGTTCAGATCCTTAATGCATATTAATACCCCTCTATTTATGAACATGCATATGATTTGTGAGTAGTTACGTTTGTTCCGGAGGACATGGGAGAAGTCTTGCTATAAGTAGTCATGTGAATTTGGTATTCGTTCGATATTTTGGTGAGATGTATGTTGTCTCTCCTCTAGTGGTGTTATGTGAACATCGACTACATGACACTTCACCATTGTTTGGGCCTAGATGAAGGCTTTGGGAAGTAATAAGTAGATGATGGGTTGTTAGAGTGACAGAAGCTTAAACCCAAGTTTATGTGTATCTTCGTAAGGGGCTGATTTGGATCCATATGTTTCATGCAGTGGTTAGGTCTACCTTAATACTTCTTTTGTAGTTGCAGATGCTTGCAATAGGGGTTAATCATAAGTGGGATGCATGTCCAAGAAAGGGCAGTACCCAAGCACCGGTCCACCCACATATCAAATTATCAAAGTAAAGGACGCGAATCATATGAGCGTGATGAAAACTAGCTTGACGATAATTCCCACGTGTCCTCGGGAGCGCTTTTCTCTATATAAGAACTTGTCCAGGCTTGTCTTTTACTACGAAAGGGATTGGGCCACCTTGCTGCACCTTATTTACTTTTATTACTTGTTACCTGTTACGAATTACCTTATCACAAAACTATCTATTACCGATAATTCCAGTGCTTGCGGAGAAAACCTTACTGAAAACTGAAGGAAATATGCCCTAGAGGCAATAATATTATTTATTTCCTTATTTCATGATCAATGTTTATTATTCATGCAAGAATTGTATTAACCGGAAACATGATACATGTGTGAATATATAGACAAACAGAGTGTCACTAGTATGCCTCTACTAGACTAGCTCGTTAATCAAAGATGGTTATGTTTCCTGACCATGGACAAAGAGTTGTTATTAGATTAACGGAATCACATCATTAGGTGAATGGTCTGATTGACATGACCCATTCCATTAGCTTAGCACCCGATCATTTAGTATGTTGCTATTGCTTTCTTCATGACTTATACATGTTCCTATGACTATGAGATTATGCAACTCCCGTTTGCCGGAGGAACACTTTGTGTGCTACCAAACGTCACAACGTAACTGCGTGATTATAAAGGTGCTCTACAGGTGTCTCCAAAGGTACATGTTGAGTTGGCGTATTTCGAGATTAGGATTTGTCACTCTGATTGTCGGAGAGGTATCTGTGGGCCCTCTCGGTAATGCACATCACTATAAGCCTTGCAAGTAATGTAACTAATGAGTTAGTTACGAAATGATGTATTACGGAACGAGTAAAGAGACTTGCCGGTAACGAGATTGAACTAGATATTGGATACCAACGATCGAATCTCGGGCAAGTAACATACCGATGACAAAGGGAACAAAGTATGTTGTTATGCGGTTTGGCCAATAAAGATCTTCGTAGAATATGTAGGAGCCAATATGGGCATCCAGGTTCCGCTATTGGTTATTGACCAAGAATAGTTCTAGGTCATGTCTACATAGTTCTCGAACCCGTAGGGTCCGCACGCTTAAGGTTTCGATGACAGTTATATTATGAGTTTATGAGTTTTGATGTACCAAAGGAGTTCGGAGTCCCGGATGAGATCGGGGACATGACGGGGAGTCTCGAAATGGTCGAGAAGTAAAGATCGATATATTGGACGAATATATTCGGAGTTCGGAAAGGTTCCGAGTGATTCGGGTATTTTTCGAAGTACCGGAGAGTTACGGGAATTCGCCGGGGAGTAGATGGGCCTTATTGGGCCATACGGGAATAGTGGAGAGAGGCCAAAAGGAAGGAGGCCTGCGCCCCCCTGGTCCGAATTGGACAAGGGGCGCAGCCCCCCTTTCCTTCTTCCTCTCCCCTCTTTCCCCTTCTCCTACTCCAACAAGGGAGGTGGAATCCTACTAGGACTAGGGAGTCCTAGTAGGACTCCACACTTGGCGCGCCCCCTCCTAGGGCCGGCCTCCGCCCCCGTTGCTCCTTTATATACGGGGGCAGGGGGCACCCCATAACACACAAGTTGATCTACGGATCGTTCCTTAGCCGTGTGCGGTGCCCCCCTCCACCATATTCCACCTCGTTATATCATCGCAGAGTTTAGGCGAAGCCCTGCGCCGGTAGAACATCATCATCGTCACCACACCGTCGTGCTGACGGAACTCATCCCTGACGCTTTGCTGGATTGGATCCCCAGGGAACATCATCAAGCTGGACGTGTGCTAAACGCGGAGGTGCCGTACGTTCGATGCTTGGATCGGTCGGATCGTGAAGACGTATGACTACATCAACCGCGTTGTCATAACGCTTCCGCTTAACGGTCTACGAGGGTACGTAGACAACACTCTCCCCTCTCGTTGCTATGCCATCACCATGATCTTGCGTGTGCGTAGATTTTTTTTTTGAAATTACTACGTTACCCAACAGTGGCATCCGAGCCTGGTTTTATGCATAGATGTCATATGCACGAGTAGAACACAAGTGAGTTGTGGACGATATAAGTCATACTGCTTACCAGCATGTCATACTTTGGTTCGGCGGTATTGTTGGATGAAGCGGTCCGGACCGACATTACACGTACGCTTACGCGAGACTGGTTCTACCGACGCGCTTTGCACACAGGTGGCTGGCGGGTGTCAGTTTCTCCTACTTTAGTTGAACCGAGTGTGGCTACGCCCGGTCCTTGCAAAGGTTAAAACAGCACCAACTTGAAAAACTATCGTTGTGGTTTTGATGCGTAGGTAAGAACGGTTCTTGCTAAGCCCGTAGCAGCCACGTAAAATTTGCAACAACAAAGTAGAGGACGTCTAAATTGTTTTTGCAAGGCATGTTGTGATGTGATATGGTCAAGACGTGATGCTATATTTTATTGTATGAGATGATCATGTTTTGTAACCGAAGTTATCGGCAACTGGCAGGAGCCATATGGTTGTCGCTTTATTGTATGCAATGCAATCACCCTGTAATGCTTTACTTTATCACTAAGCGTTAGCGATAGTCGTAGAAGCATAAGATTGGCGAGACGACAACGATGCTATGATGGAGATCAAGGTGTCGCGCCGGTGACGATGGTAATCATGACGGTTCTTCAGAGATGGAGATCACAAGCACAATATGATGATGGCCATATCATATCACTTATATTGATTGCATGTGATGTTTATCCTTTATGCATCTTATCTTGCTTTGATTGACGGTAGCATTTTAAGATGATCTCTCACTAAATTATCAAGAAGTGTTCTCCCTGAGTATGCACCATTGCCAAAGTTCGTCGTTCCCAGACACCACGTGATGATCGGGTGTGATAAGCTCAACGTCCATCTACAATGGGTGCAAGCCAGTTTTGCACACGCAGATTACTCAGGTTAAACTTGACGAGCCTAGCATATGCAAATATAGCCTCAGAACGCGGAGACCGAAAGATCGAGCGTGAATCATATAGTAGATATGATCAACATAATGATGTTCACCATTGAAAACTACTCCATCTCACGTGATGATCGGTTATGGTTTAGTTGATTTGGATCACGTGATCACTTAGATGACTAGAGAGATGTCTGTCTGAGTGGGAGTTCTTAAGTAATATGATTAATTGAACTTAAATATATCATGAACTTAGTCCTGGTAGTATTTTGCAAATTGTGTTGTAGATCAATAGCTTGCGTTGTTGCTTTCATATGTTTATTTTGATATGTTCCTAGAGAAAATTGTGTTGAAAGATGTTAGTAGCAATGATGCGGATTGGATCCGTGATCTGAGGTTTATCCTCATTGCTGCACAGAAGAATTATGTCCTTAGTGCACCGCTAGGTGACAGACCTATTGCAGGAGCAGATGCAGACGTTATGAACGTTTGGCTAGCTCAATATGATGACTACTTGATAGTTTAGTGCACCATGCTTAACGGCTTAGAATCGGGACTTCAAAGATGTTTTGAACATCATGGACCATATGAGCTATTCCAGGAATTGAAGTTAATATTTCCAGCAAATACCCGAGTTGAGAGATATGAAGTCTCCAACAAGTTCTATGGCTAAAAGATGGAGGAGAATCGCTCAACTAGTGAGCATGTGCTCAGATTGTCTGGGTACTACAATCGCTTGAATCAAGTGGGAGTTAATCTTCCAGATAAGATAGTGATTGATAGAGTTCTCTAGTCACCATCACCAAGTTAGTAGAACTTTGTGATGAACTACAGTATGCAAGGGATGACGAAAACGATTCCCGAGCTCTTCGTGATGTTGAAATCGACGAAAGTAGAAATCAAGAAAAGAGCATCAAGTGTTGATGATTGACAGACCACTAGTTTCAAGAAAAGGGCAAAGGGAAAGAAAGGGAACTTCAACTAGAATGACAAGCAAGTTGTCACTCCCACGAAGAAGCCCAAAGCTGAACCAAAGCCTGAAACTGAGTGCTTACACTGCAAAGGAAATGGTCACTGGAAACGGAAATACCCTGAATATTTGGTGGATAAGAAGGATGGCAAAGTGAACAAGGGTATATTTGATATACATGTTATTGATTTGTACTTTGCTAGTGTTTATAGTAGCCCCTGAATATTTGATACTTGTTCGGTTGCTAAATATTAGTAACTCGAAACAGGAGTTACAGAATAAACAAGAGACTAGTTGAAGGGGAAGTGACGATGAGTGTTGGAAGTGGTTCCCAGATTGATATGATCATCATCGCACACTTCCTATCCTTTCGGGATTAGTGTTGAACCTAAATAAATGTTATTTGGCGTTTGCGTTGAGCATGAATATGATTTGATCATGTTTATTGCAATACGATTATTCATTTAAAGTCAGAGAATAATTGTTATTCTGTTTACATGAATAAAGCCTTCGATGGTCATACACCCAATGAAAATAGTTTGTTGGATCTCGATCGTAGTGATACACATATTCATAATATTGATGCCAAAAGATGCAAAGTTAATAATGATAGTGCAACTTATTTGTGGCACTGCCGTTTGGGTCATATCGATGTAAAGCGCATGAAGAAACTCCATAAAGATGGATTTTCGGAATCACTTGGTTATGAAAAATTTGATGCTTGCGAACCGTGCCTTTTGGGCAAGATGACTAAAACTCCGTTCTCCGAAACAATGGAACGAGCTACTGACTTATTGGAAATAATACATACCGATGTATGTGATCCGATGAGTGTTAAGGCTCGTGGCAAGTATCGTTATTTTCTAACCTTCACAGATGATTTGAGGAGATATGGGTATATCTACTTGATGAAACATAAGTCTGAAATAGTTGAAAAGTTCAAAGAATTTCAGAGTGAAGTGGAAAAATCATCGTAACAAGAAAAATAAAGTTTCTACGATCTGATCGTGGAGACGAATATTTGAGTTACAAGTTTGGTCTACATTTGAAACAATGCGGAATAGTTTCGCAAATCACGCCACCCGGAACACCACAGTGTAATGTTGTGTCCGAACGTCATAACCGTACTTTATTAGATATGGTGCGATCTATGATGTCTCTTACCGATTTACCACTATCGTTTTGGGGTTATGCATTAGAGACAGCTGCATTCACGTTAAAAGGGGCACCATCTAAATCTGTTGAGATGACACCTTATGAACTGTGGTTTGGCAAGAAACCAAAGATGTCGTTTCTTAAAGTTTGGGGTTGCGATGCTTATGTGAAAAAGTTTCATCCTGATAAGCTCAAACCCAAATCGGAGATATGTGACTTCATAGGATATCCAAAGGAGACTGTTGGATACACCTTCTATCACAGATCCGAAGGCAAGACTTTTGTTGCTAAATTCGGAATCTTTCTAGAGAAGGAGTTTCTCTCGAAAGAAGTGAGTGGGAGGAAAATAGAACTTGATGAGGTAATTGTACCTGCTCCTTTATTGAAAAGTAGTTCATCACAGAAACCGGTTTCTGTGACACCTACACCAATTAGTGAGAAAGTTGATGATAATGGTCATGAAACTTCAGATCAAGTTACTACTGAGCCTCGTAGATCAACCAGAGTAAGATCCGCACCAGAGTGGTACGACAATCCTGTTCTGGAAGTCATGCTACTAGATCATGATGAACGTACGAACTATGAAGAAGCGATGGTGAGCCCAGATTCCGCAAAATGGCTTGAAGCCATGAAATCTGAGATGGGATCCATGTATGAGAACAAAGTGTGGACTTTGGTTGACTTGCCCGATGATCGGCATGCAATTGAGAATAAATGGATCTTCAAGAAGAAGACTCACGCTGACGGTAGTGTTACTATCTACAAAGCTCGACTTGTCGCAAAAACGTTTTCGCCAAGCTCAAGGGATTGACTACGATGAGATCTTCTCACCCGTAGCGATGCATAAGTCTGTCCAAATCATGTTAGCAATTGCCGCATTTTATGATTATGAAATTTGGCAGATGGATGTCAAAACTGCATTCCTGAATGAATTTCTGGAAGAAGAGTTGTATATGATGCAACCATAAGGTTTTGTCAATCAAGAAGAAGCTAACAAAGTGTGCAAGCTCCAGCGATCCATTTATGGACTGGTGCAAGCCTCTCGGAGTTGGAATACACGCTTTGATAAGTTGATCAAAGAATATAGTTTTATACAGACTTGCGGGAAGCCTGTATTTACAAGAAAGTGAGTGGGAGCACTACAACATTTCTGATAAGTATATGTATGACATATTGTTGATCGGAAATAATGTAGAATTATTCTGCAAAGCACAAAGGAGTGTTTGAAAGGAGTTTTCTCAAAGAAAGACCTCGGTGAAGCTGCTTACATATTGAGCATCAAGATCTATAGAGATAGATCAAGACACTTGATAAGTTTTTTCAATAAGTACATACCTTGATAACATTTTGAAGTAAGTTCAAAATGGAGCAGTCAAAGAAAGAGTTCTTTCCTGTGTTACAAGGTGTGAAATTGAGTAAGACTCAAAGCCCGACCACGGCAGAAGATAGAAAAAGAATAGAAGTCATTCCCTATGTCTCAGCCATAGGTTCTATGAAGTATGCCATGCTGTGTACCAGATCTATTGTATACCCTATACTGAGTTTGACAAGGGAGTACAATAGTGATCTAGGATTAAGATCACTGGAGAGCGGTCAATATTATCCTTAGTGGAATAAGGATATGTTTCTCGATTATGGAGGTGAAAAAAACGTTCATCGCAAAGAGTTACGTCGATGCAAGTTTTGACACCGATCTGGATGACTCTAAGTCTCGATACAAATACATATTGAAAAGTGGGAGCAATTAGCTAGAGTAGCTCCTTGCAGAGCATTGTTGACATAGAAATCCGCAAAATGCTTACAGATCTGAATGTGACAGACCCGTTGACTAAAATTATCTCACAAGCAAAACATGATCACACCTTAGTACTCTTTGGGTGTTAATCACATAGCGATGTGAACTAGATTACTGACTCTAGTAAACCCTTTGGGTGTTGATCACATATCAATGTGAACTATGGGTGTTAATCACATGGTGATGTGAACTATTGCTGTTAAATCACATGGCGATGTGAACTAGATTATTGACTCTAGTGCAAGTGGGAGACTGAAGGAAATATGCCCTAGAGGCAATAATATTATTTATTTCATTATTTCATGATAGAATTGTATTAACCGGAAACATGATACATGTGTGAATACATAGACAAACAGAGTGTCACTAGTATGCCTCTACTAGACTAGCTCGTTAATCAAAGATGGTTATGTTTCCTTACCATGGACAAAGAGTTGTTATTTTATTAACGGGATCACATCATTAGGTGAATGATCTGATTGACATGACCCATTCCATTAGCTTAGCACCCGATCGTTTAGTATGTTGCTATTGCTTTCTTCATGACTTATACATGTTCCTATGACTATGAGATTATGCAACTCCTGTTTGCCGGAGGAACACTTTGTGTGCTACCAAACGTCACAACGTAACTGGGTGATTATAAAGGTGCTCTACAGGTGCCTCCAAAGGTACATGTTGAGTTGGCGTATTTCGAGATTAGGATTTGTCACTCCGATTGTCAGAGAGGTATCTCTGGGCCCTCTTGGTAATGCACATCACTATAAGCCTTGCAAGCAATGTAACTAATGAGTTAGTTACGAAGTGATGTATTACGGAACGAGTAAAGAGACTTGCCGGTAACGAGATTGAACTAGGTATTGGATACCGACGATCGAATCTCGGGCAAGTAACATACCGATGACAAAGGGAACAAAGTATGTTGTTATGCGGTTTGACCGATAAAGATCGTCGTAGAATATGTAGGAGCCAATATGGGCATCCAGGTTCCGCTATTGGTTATTGACCAAGAATAGTTCTAGGTCCTGTCTACATAGTTCTCGAACCCGTAGGGTCCGCACGCTTAAGGTTTCGATGACAGTTATATTATGAGTTTATGAGTTTTGATGTACCGAAGGAGTTCGGAGTCCCGGATGAGATCGGGGACATGACGAGGAGTCTCGAATGGTCGAGACGTAAAGATCGATATATTGGACGACTATATTCGGAGTTCGAAAAGGTTCCGAGTGATTCGGGTATTTTTCGGAGTACCAGAGAGTTACGGGAATTCGCCGGGGAGTATATGGGCCTTATTGGGCCATACAGGAATAGAGGAGAGAGGCCAAAAGGAAGGAGGCCTGCGCCCCCCCCTCTGGTCCGAATTGGACAAGGGGCGCAGCCCCCCTTTCCTTCTTCCTCTCCCCCTCTTTCCCCTTCTCCTACTCGAACAAGGGAGGTGGAATCCTACTAGGACTAGGGAGTCCTAGTAGGACTCCACATTTGGCGCGCCCCCTCCTAGGGCCGGCCTCCTCCCCCATTGCTCCTTTATATATGGGGGCAGGGGGGCACCCCATGACCCACAAGTTGACCTACGGATCGTTCCTTAGCCGTGTGCGGTGCCCCCCTCCACCATATTCCACCTCGGTTATATCATCGTGGAGTTTAGGCGAAGCCCTGCGCCGGTAGAACATCATCATCGTCACCACGCCGTCGTGCTGACGGAACTCATCCCCGACGCTTTTCTGGATTGGAGCCCCGGGGAACGTCATCGAGCTGGACGTGTGCTGAACACGAAGGTGCCGTACGTTCGGTGCTTGGATCGGTCGGATCGTGAAGACGTACGACTACATCAACCGCGTTGTCATAACGCTTCCGCTTAACGGTCTACGAGGGTATGTAGACAACACTCTCCCCTCTCGTTGCTATGCCATCACCATGATCTTGCGTGTGCGTAGAATTTTTTTTGAAATTACTACGTTACCCAACAAAAACTGCTTGTCATTTCCTTCTGCTCCTCGTTGGGTTCGACACTCTTACTTATCGAAAGGACTATGATAGATCCCCTACACTTGTGGGTCATCAGAGGGCCGTCGGGACAAATGTCCTTTCAGTCCCCAATCCGTGAATCGCTCTTGGGACTTTATTCACCACCTGAATAGTATGTATGTATGTATAGTATATACCCGTTATCACCTCCCGAGTGATCACGACCCGATAGTATAGCATGGCAGACGCACAAGAATTTAGGATTGCAGGTAAGGTATCAACAACTGTAGCAATAATGATAGGGTATGCAACAGAATATGATTGACCAAAAATAGTAACATGCTACACTACTCTAATGCAAGCAGTAGAGGGAAAGAATAGGCGATATCTGGTGATCAAGGGGGGGTGATGTCTGCTAGAACTACGTCGGTATTTCCCCAAAGAGGAAGGGATGGTGCAGTATAACGACGGTAGGTATTTCCCTCAGTGATGAGACCAAGGTTATCGAACCAGTAGGAAAACCTTCTCACATCATGTAAACAACACCTGCACACAAATAAAAAATACTCGCAACCCGACGTGTTAAAGGGGTTGTCCATCCTTTTGGGGTACGACGCCTCAAGATAGGCAAATAACATGAGGTAAAAGTGGTAGATAGGATAAATAGATCGTGGAACAAATAAATTGCAGCAAGGTATTTTTTATTTTTGGTTTAATTGATCTGAAAATAAATGCAAAGGAAAATAGATCGCAAAGGCAAATATGATAAAAGAGACCCGGGGGCCGTAGGTTTCACTAGTGGCTTCTCTTGAGAAAAATAGCAAACAGTGGGAAAACAATTACTGTTGGGCAATTGATAGAACTTAAAATAATCATGACGATATCCAGGCAATGATCATTATATAGGCATCACGTCCAAAATTAGTAGACCGGCTCCTTCCCGCATCTACTACTATTACTCCACACATCGACTGCTATCCAGCATGCATCTAGTGTATTAAGTTCATGGAGAAATGGAGTAATGCAATAAGAATGAAGACATGATGTAGACAAGATCTATTTATCTATTTATGTAGATATAGACCCCATCATTTTATCTTTAGTAGCAATGTTACATACGTGTTTGTTCCCCTTCTGTCACTGGGATCAAGCACCGTAAGATCGAACCCACTACAAAGCACCTCTTCCCATTGCAAGATAAATAGATCAAGTTAGGCAAACAAAACCCAAATATCGGAGAAGAAATACAAGGCTATAAGCAATCATGCATATAAGAGATCAAAGAAAACTCAAATAACTTTCATGGATAAAAACATAGATCTAATCATAAATTCAAAGTTCATCAGATCCTAGCAAACACACCGCAAAAATGCTTACATCATATGGATCTCCAAGAAACCATTGTATTGATAATCAAGAGAGAGAGGAAGCCATCTAGCTACTAACTACAGACCCGTAGGTCTACAAAGAACTACTCACACATCATCGCAGAGGCACCAATGGAAGTGGTGAACCCCTCCGTGATGGTGTCTAGATTGGATCTGGTGGTTCTCGACTCTGCGACGACTGGAATTGATTTTTGTCGACTCCCCTAAGGTTTCTGGAATATTGGAGTATTTATAGATCAAACAGACGGTTCAGCGGACACCCGAGGTGGGCACAACCCACCAGGGTGCGCCTGGGCCTCCTGGCATGCCCTGGTGGGTGTTGCGCTCCTCGAGGCACCCCCAGGTGCAGCCTTGGCCCACTGGATGTCTTCTGGCCCAAAAAAATCCTCAAAAAGTTTCGCTGCATTTGGACTCCGTTTGATATTGATTTTCTGCGATGTAAAAAATATGCAGAAAACAACAATTGGCACTGGGCACTATGTCAATAGGTTAGTACCAAAAAATGATATAAAATGGAAAAAAAATGATTGTAAAACAACCAAGAATGATAATATAATAGCATGAAACGATCAAAATTATAGATACGTTGGAGACGTATCAGGGGGCTTGCCTGGTTGCTCTGGCAAGAAGGAGGGGTCGTCAACACCGTAGTCGACCGGGGCAACAGCGACGTCATTCTCGTAGTCTACATAAGAGAAGAGGGGAAAGAAACAATGAACACAATGGAAACAGATGCATGATGATGCATGACAGTACAATAAGCGATGCTAGGTATGCCCTAACGCGGTACTAGATGCTATAGGCGAAGGAAGGGAACATCTTTGGAAAGTATTCCCAGTGTTTGGCTTATTCGGGCAGACAGACCGAAGGGGGATGGTTGCATGTTCGTTATGCTAGGGACGTGTGGCGGATGAACGGATTGCGTATTCAGATTCGTCTCGTCGTTCTGAGCAACTTTCATGTATAAAATATTTTCATCTGAACTACGGTTTAAATGATTTTTCAAAGATTTAATCATTTTCAAGAATTACTGGACTTATTTTATAATTCGAATTAAATAACAAAATGGTTGTGGATACCCAAACGAGTACACCGCCATAGAGCGTATAAGGCTAACAGGTGGGGCTGGTCAAACTGTTGACTGGGTTGACTAGTCCAACTAGCATGTGGGGTCCATATTTCATAGACCCATATTTTATAAAATTGTTTTAATGTTTTGTTTATCAAATGGGGTCCATTTGACATACTCTAGTTAGCATAAAGATTAGCACTAAAACTGGTTTAAGGTTAATTAATCTAGGATTAATCCTAATCTAATTGCCGGGCCCATTTGGCAGTGACACAAGCCAGCCTTCGTGGCTATGCACACACGCACACAAGTAGAGGTCTTGATCATGGGTGCAGCAAGCGCGTAATGAGCCGCGGACAGCGGGCGGGCGAGTGCATGGCGGCCAGAGGCGGCAGCGGCAGTGGCGTAGGCGGGGTGCGCATTGGCGGGCGCCGGAGTGGGGCGAGGAGGAGGCCGCGAGCGGCAGCGAACGACGAGAAGCATAGTAAGCAGTAGGCAAGCGCCAGCACAATGGAGCTCCTGGAGGGGTCGGTGAAGCCGGGGAGGTCGAGGGCACGTGGTTCGACGGTGATGGCGAGGCGTAGTTCGACAAGGGGAGCAGTTGCGGGCGACATCATGGGAGCTCGCCCGAGTGGTTGCCTGTTGCGGCGGCGAGGCACGGTCGGAGGGCAACGGGGCGCCGTGCTCGGGTGCCGACTCGGATGACGACGGGGCGGTTTTTTTTTCGAGCGACGTCGGCGGGGGGCGATGGGGTGGTGGTTAGGGTTACGCGCGTGGGGGATAAGGGGAGGTCGGCTCGGTTGTGGTGGGCCGGCGAATTGGGCCGAGGGTCTTCTTTAATTAATTTATTTTTTGTTTCACTTTCTCTTTTCTTTTTTTTGTTTTCTGTTTTGTTTTGTTTTTCTTTATAGTTTTGTACTTTTTTTATCTAATAAATAAGTACAGTTAAATATGCCACTTAGCACATAAATACTAGGCAAGGTTTTGAAGTAGCACAAAAAGTTCCAAATTATTTTGAATAATTTAACTATTTGTTTAAGTTGAAATCGTTCAAATAACTACTGATAATTTAGTTTTAACTAGGTTAGGGCCACTTTAATTATTTAAAAGAGGTTGGCTCCTACATGACAAATAGTTAGGGAATATTTTCAACCCATCGAACACTTTTCCTTTACAGTTTGAAGAAACAAAATTTGACTTGTTTTTGGAATTTGAATTTGACCCCGGTTTGAAACAAGTGAGGTTTAGCAAAAGTTTAATTATGATGAGATGTCATGATTAGCAAGGGTTTACTGTAGCTTAACTATCGGGGTGTCACAATGTGTTTGTCAAGTGTTTTATGATGCTCTCTTTGTGCTTCAATTCTTCTCTTTTATGTGAGCATCATTGAAATTATCAATGCCTAGCTAAAAGGCTTTAAAGAAAAGCGCTTGTTGGGAGACAACCCCATATTTTTCTTTCATTTTCCTAAATAAATAATTAATCTAGGCTCTGGTTAGATATGTTTTTGTGTTTTAATTAGTGTTTGTGCCAATTAAGACCTTTGGGATGGCTTACGGTGATAGTTGATTTGATCTTGCTGAAAAACAGAAACATTTGCGCCCAGCAAAATAATTTTCATAATTCATAGATGCGTACTTTTGATATGATATTTTTTACAAAGGATTAATATACAAATTTCCCAGGTTTTCCTTATTTTTCAGAATTTTTGGAGTTACATCAGTATTCGAAGTTCTCTGATTGCTACAGACTGTTCTGTTTTTGACAAATTCTGTTTTCTTTGTGTTGTTTGCTTATTTTGATTAATCTATGGGTAGTATTGGGGGGTATGAACCATGGAGAAGTTGGAATACATTAGATATTACACCAATATAAAGAAAGAATGGGCCGACAACAGTACCATAAATTGGTGATTTATTTTCTTATACTAACGAATCTCATAAGATTTTCTATTGAGTTTTGTGTTGTGAAGTTTTCAAGTTTTGGGTAAGAATTTGATGGACTATGGAATAAGGACTAGAAAGAGCCTAAGCTTGGGGATGCCCACGACACCCCAAGGAAATATTCAAGGACAACCAAGCATCTAAGCTTGGGGATGCCTCAGATGGCAACCCCTCTTGTCGTCTTCGTTCATTGGTAAGCTTACTTGGAGCTATATTTTTATTCACCACATGATATGTGTTTTGCTTTGAGCGTCATTTTATTTCATTTTGTTTTGCTTGTTGTTTGAATAATATCCGAAGATCTGAAATTTTTAAATGTTAGAGAGTCTTCACATAGTTACACAATTATTCGACTACTCATTGATCTTCACTTATATCTTTTGGAGTAGTTTGTCGCTTGTTCTAGTGCTTCACTTGTATCTTTTTAGAGCACGGCGGTGGTTTTATTTTGAAGAAACTGATGAAATCTCATGCTTCACTTATATTATTTTGAGATTCTTAAACAACATTGTAATTTTATTTTGTTATGAATTTAGTTCTAATATGATGGGCATCCAATAGGGATATAATAAAAAAATTCGTATAAAGAGCATTAAATACTAAGAGAAGGTTGATTCCTTGCATTTGTTTTGTGATACGAAGATGGTGATATTAGAGTCATGCTAATGAGTAATTGTGGATTGGTAATAATACTTGTGTTAAAGTTTGTGATTCCTGTATCATGCAAATATGGTAAACCGTTATTTAATGAAGTCGGAGCATGATTTATTTATTTATTGTCATCCTTTGTGTGGAGGTCGGGATCGCGCGATGGTTAACTCCTACCAACCCTTCCCCTAAGAGCATTGATAATCCCCAAGTGTAGGGAATCATCATAGCAATTTCCAAAGGTGGAAGTGATAAGTATGGAGTGTCGAACCCACAAGGAGCTAAAGGTAAGATCAATATTCTCTCAAGTCCTATCTGCCACTGATACGACTCTACATACACAGAACGTTTGCTTCCAACTAGATACAAGAAATAAAACTACGTTGTGGGTATGAAGAAGATAACTTTGCATGGTATAGGAGAGCTAAAATATAAAAGTAGGTGATGTTATCATAAAGTTAGAATGTATTACTAAATATTATAAGTAGCAAGTGTGGAATAATGATGGATCGGTGTGCGGAATTATCCTAGGCAATTGTTAACAAGACCGGTAGTCGTCATTGCAATTTCATATGAGGGAGAGGCATAAGATAACATACTTTCTCTTCTTGGAGCATATGCACTTATGATTGGAACTCTAGCAAGCATCGGCAACTAATAAAGATCATTAAGGTAAAACCCAACCATATCATTAAAGCACTAAGTCCCCTTTATCCCATATGCCACAACCCCCTTACTCGGGTTTATGCTTCTGTCTCTCAAGCAACCCACTATAAGCGAATCATGAATGTATTGCAACACCCTACAGCGCGAATCCCTCACGCTTGCGCGACATGGAGGGCACAATAGGACAACACCAAAATAAAACATACAACTCGTACCAATCTAGATTATCAATCAACCCAACAATAAAAGATATCTACTCAAAACATCATAGGATGGAAACACATCATTGGATCATAATATGTGGCATAAAGCACCATGTTCAAGTAGGGATTACAGCGGGGTGCGGGAGAGTGGGCCGCATAAAAGAGATGAGGATGGTGATGATGATGGTGATTTTGATGAATACGATCACCATGGCGATGATTCCCCTCCAGATGGCACTCTGGCCACCGAGAGAGAGGAGGAGAGGTTCTCCCCCTTATGCTTCCTCCTCCATGGCCTCCCCCCTAGATGGGGAGAGGTTCTCTCTCTGGTCCTTGGCCTTCATGGCGATGATGGCCCCTCTGGGATCCTCCTCCATGGCCTCCGGTGATGATGGCCCCCTCCGGCAGGGTGCCAGAGAGGGCCTAGATTGATTTCTCGTGGCTACAGAGGCTTGCGATGGTGGAACTTACGATCTAGGTTATTTTCTGGAGGTTTCAGTATTTATAGGAATTTTTGGCGTAGGTTTCACGTCAGCGGGGTTTCCGAGCTGTCCACGAGGCAGCCCCCCTCCCCCCCGGGGCACGCCAAGCACCCTCGTGGGCAGCCCGGGACTCCTCTGGCCCAACTCTTGCACTCCTGGGGCTTCTTTTGGTCCAAAAAAATTCGTCAAAAATTGGCACGTCAATTTGACTCCGTTTGGTATTCCTTTTCTGTAGAACTCAAAAACAAGGAGAAAACAGAAACTGGCACTGGGCTCTAGGTTAATAGGTTAGTCCCAAGAATCATATAAAATAGCATATAAATGCATATGAAACATCCTAGATGGATAATATAATAGCATGAATACTTCATAAATTATAGATACGTTGGAGACGTATCAAGCATGCGCGTAGTACTTTGTTTTGATGACTAATAAATTTTTGCAATAAGTATGTGAGTTCTTTATGACTAATGTTGAGTCAATTGATTATACGCACTCTCACCCTTCCACCATTGCTAGTCTCTCTAGTACCGCGGAACTTTCACCGGTGCCATACACCCACCATATACCTTCCTCAAAATAGCCACCACTCATACCTATTATGGCATTTCCATAGCCATTCCGAGATATATTGCCATGCAACTTTCCACTGTTCTGTTTATTATGACACGCTTCATCATTGTCATATTACTTTGCATGATCATGTAGTTGACATAGTATTTTTGGCAAAGCCACCATTCATAATTCTTTCATACATGTCACTCTTGAGTCATTGCACATCCCGGTACACCGGCAGAGGCATTCATATAGAGGCATATCTTTGTTCTAGTATCGAGTTGTAATTCTTGAGTTGAAAGTAAATAAAAGTGTGATGATCTTCATTATTAGAGCATTGTCCCATGTGAGGAAATCAAAATAAAAGAGGCCAAAGAAGCCAAATAAAAAAAGAGGACAAAGAAGTCAATCAAAAAAAAAAGAGAAAAAATGAGAGAAAAGAGAGAAGGGGCAATGTTACTATCCTTTTTCCACACTTTTGCTTCAAGGTAGCACCATGATCTTCATGATAGAGAGTCTCCTATTTTGTCACTTTCATATACTAGTGAAATTTTTCATTATAGAACTTGGCTTGCATATTCTAACGATGGGCTTCCTCAAATGCCCTAGGTCTTTATGAGCAAGCAAGTTGGATGCACACCCACTTAGTTTCTTTTTGAGCTTTCATAAACTTACAGCTCTAGTGCATCCGTTGCATGGCAATCCCTACTCACTCACATTGATATCTATTGATGGGCATGTCCATAGACCGTTGATACACCTAGTTGATGTGAGACTATCTCCTTCTTTTTGTCTGCTCCAAAACCACCATATTCTATTCCACCTATAGTGCTACGTCTGTGGCTCACGCTCATGTATTGCGTGAAAGTTGAAAAAGTTTGAGAACACCAAAAGTATGAAACAATTGCTTGGCTTGTCATCGGGGTTGTGCATCATTTGAATATTTTGTGTGATGAAGATGGAGCATAGCCAGGCTATATGATTTTGTAGGGATATCTTTCTTTGGCCATGTTATTTTGAGAAGACATGGTTACTTTATTAGTATGCCTGAAGTATTATCGTTTTCATGTCAATATTAAACTTTTGTTTTGAATCTGATGGATCTGAACATTCATGCCACAATGAAGAAAATTACATGGATAAATATGTTAGGTAGCATTCCACATAAAAAAATCAGTTTTTATCATTTACCTACTCTAGGATGAGCAGGAATTAAGCTTGGGGATGCTTGATATGTCTCCAACGTATCTATAATTTTTTGTTGTTCCATGCTATTAGATTATATGTTTTGGGTGTTTTATATGCATTAATATGCTATTTTATATTATTTTTGGGACTAACCTATTAACCTAGAGCCCAAAGCCAGTTTATGTTTTTCCTTGTTTTTGAGCTTCGCAGAAAAGGATTACTAAAGAGAGTCCAAACGGAATAAAACTTCACGATGATTTTTCTTGGACTAGAAGACACGTAGGAGACTTGGAGTGCAAGTCAGAAGAGCCACGAGGCAGCGACAAGGATGGAGGGTGCGCCCCCTACCTTGTGCCCCCTAGTGACTCCCTGACCTAGATCTTCCTCCTATATATTTGCAAATATTCCCAAACCACCAGAAGCATCCAGAAAACACATTTCCACGGCCGCAACCTTCTGTTCCCATGAGATCCCATCTAGGGGCCTTTTCCGGTATCCTGCCGGAGGGGATTCGATCACGGAGGGCATCTACATCAACTCTACTGCCCTTCCAATGAAGCGTGAGTAGTCGACCACAGACATACGGGTCCATATCTGGTAGCTAGATGGCTTCTTCTCTATCTTTGATTCTCAATACGATGTTCTCCTCGATGTTCTTGGAGATCCATCCAATGTAATACTTTTTTGAGGTGTGTTTGTCGAGATCCGATGAATTGTGGATTTATGATCAGCTTATCTATGAATATTATTTGAATTTCCTCTGAATTCTTATATGCATGATTTGGTATCTTTTTATTTCTCTTCGAATTATCAGTTTGGTTTGGCCAACTAGATTATTTTTCTTGCAATGGGAGAGGTGCTTAGCTTTGGGTTCGGTCTTGTGGTGTCCTCACACAGTGACAGAGTAGGGGCGTATTGTATTGTTGCCATTGAGGCTAAAAAGATGGGGTTTACATCATATTGCTTGAGTTTATTCCTCTACATCATGTCATCTTACTTAATGGGCTACTCTGTTCTTTATGAACTTAATACTCTAGATGCAGGCAGGAGTCGGTCGATGTGTGGAGTAATAGTAGTAGATACAGGCAGGAGTCGGTCTACTTGAAAAGGACGTAATGCCTATATTGCATAATTATTGCCTTGGATATCGTCATAACTTTGCGCTTTTCTATCAATTGATCGACAATAATTTGTTCACCCGCCGTGTCATGGATTTGTCACGGCAGATGTCCTAATGTGAGGACTTAGTCGTGAGGACAACACATTTGTGTGGTAGCTTGAGAGGGGTTGAGTGGGACGAGAGACATGAGGTTTTACCTAGGTTCGGCCCCCCACGGTGGAGGTAAAAGCCTAGATCCTGCTTCATTGATATTGATGATGATGATCACAATTACAGGGTGCTCTCTTTTTAGAGCTTTTGACTTGTCTGTCTATCTAGACTTGTAAAACTTGTCCCTCTAGGGGTGCCTTGCCCCTCCTTATATAAGTTGAAGGGGCGGCTTACATTACTAGTCCTAGTAGGATTAGGATTACTCTGTCACAAGTGGAGTCCTAGTCTTGCTTCCTTTGTAAGGGAATATTCCTTATGCTTTCCTCTTAAGCCGGCCCACCATAACATGAGCCGGCCTTGTGGGCCTTGAGTCTTCTGGGCCTCTGGGTCTTGTCGCTCCTCTAACCCGCCTGCCGGGTCACCAATGAGTCACCTGGTTCGGCCTGGTTATCAGTGAGTGGAGAGATCCGGGCGGCTCTCTTGTCGCCAAATAAGGGCGGGTCACCAGTGAGTCACTGATGACCCACAAGTGTAGGGGATCGCAACAGCTTTCGAGGGTAAAGTATTCAACCCAAAATTATTGATTCGACACAAGGGGAGCCAAAGAATATTCTTGAGTATTAGCAGTTGAGTTGTCAATTCAACCACACCTGGATAACTTAGTATCTGCAGCAAGGTATTTAGTAGCAAAGTAATATGATAGTAATGGTAACAGTGGTAAAAGGTAAAGATAGTAATAGCAATATTTTTGGTGTTTTGTAGTGATTGTAATAGTAGCAAAGGAAAAGTAAATAAGCGAAGCACAATATATGAAAAGCTCGCAGGCAATGGATCATTGATGGATAATTATGTCAGATGTGATGCCTCATGTAATAGCTATAACATAGGGTGACACAGAACTAGCTCCAATTCATCAATGTAATGTAGGCATGTATTCCGAATATAGTCATACATGCTTATGGAAAAGAACTTGCATGACATCTTTTGTCCTACCCTCACGGGGCAGCGGGGTCCTAGTGGAAACTAAGGGATATTAAGGCCTCCTTTTAATAGAGAACCGTACCAAAGCATTAACACATGGTGAATACATGAACTCCTCAAACAACGGTCATCACCGAGAAATATCCCGATTATTGTCACTTCGGGGTTGTGGGATCATAACACATAATAGGTGACTATAGACTTGCAAGATAGGATCAAGAACACACATATATTGTTGAAAACATAATAGGTTCAGATCTGAAATCATGGCACTCGGGCCCTAGTGACAGGAATTAAGCATAGCAAAGTCATAGCAACATCAATGTCAGAACATAGTGGATACTAGGGATCAAACCCTAACAAAACTAACTTGATTACATGATAAATCTCATCCAACCCATCACCGTCCAGCAAGCCTATGATGGAATTACTCATGCACGGCGGTGAGAATCATGAAATTGGTGATGGAGGATGGTTGATGATGACGACGACGACGAATCCCCCTCTCCAGAGCCCCGAACGGACTCCAGATCAGCCCTCCCGAGAGAGATTAGGGCTTGGCGGCGGCTCCGTGTCATAAAACGCGATGAAACTTTCTCTCCGATTTTTTCTCCGCTAGACGGAATATATGGAGTTGGAGTTGAGGTCGGCGAAGCCTCAGGGGGCGCGCCGAGGGGGAGAGGGTGCGCCCCCCACCCTCGTGGACAGGGTGTGGGCCCCCTGGTGTTCATCTTTTGTGATGATTTTTTATATTTTCCAAAAAGTGCCTCCGAGGATTTTCACGACATTCCGAGAGCTTTTGTTTTCTACACATGAAATAACATCATGGTAATTCTGGTGAAAACAGCGTCAGTCCGGTTAGTTTCATTCAAATCATGCAAGTTAGAGTCCAAAACAAGGCAAAAGTGTTTGGAAAAGTAGATCCGTTGGAGACGTATCAACTCCCCAAGCTTAAACCTTTGCTTGTCCTCAAGCAATTCAATTGATAAACTGAAAGTGATAAAGAAAAACTTTTACAAACTCTATTTTCTCTTGTTGTTGTAAACATGCAAAGCCATCATTCAGGTTTCAACAATATTATAAACTAACCATTGTCGGGGGAAACTGATCCACGAACACCTATGGGGCCGGTGGACCGGGCTCCTTTCGGTTCGGTGGGGGGAGGAGATAGCACGAAGAGCGGATCGAGGCGAAGCACACGAGCAGTTTACCCAGCTTCGGAGCTCTCCGGAGAGATAACACTCCTACTGCTGCTTGTCTGGTTGTATTATCTTGTGTTCTTGCTCTCGAGAGAGAGCGTGGTGTTTTCTGGGCTACCAATGAATCGAAGTGAACTGTCCGAACCCCCTTTACGTTGCGCATGGGCCTCCTTTTATACACTAAAGGGGTCACCGACAGGTGGCAACACAGAGGAGGGTACAAATGTAAAAAGTGAGGTGGTTGGTACAATTGCTTGTACAGTGTACCCTACCTAACCCTGACGGCAGGGGACAAGGGCATTAAATGCCCGTCTGAGTCGCCCAAACAGTGCAGAAAAGGACCGTTAGGGGCGCCACCATTCGCCACGATGGCGATCTTGTCAGCTTCGCATGCCACTGCGCACCGCTGGCTGCACAGCCTCCCGCCACGCGTGCCTGGAGAGGCCCTCAGGGCGACACGTTGGTGGATGTGCTGGAGCGTGGGCACAGAGTGGCCGCCTGCCGCGGCGAGCACCTTGCCGCTGCTGTTATCTTGTCGGGTCCGGAAGGTTGTCACTCACCGGGCCTCGAGGTACCTGGGCTGGTCTTCCCGGCAAGCTCCTCTTGCCGGGGCCTTGTTGCCTTGCTGGAGCGCGTGGCGCGTCGCGGCAAGTTCCTTGGCGTGCCTTGGTTGGCCTTCCCGGCAAGCTCCTCTTGCCGGGGCCTTGTCTCCTGAGCTTAAATACTTTGTTCTTGAATGGCTCCAAGGGGACCATGGAGGATCTTGGCGTTCGCCCGGCAAGCCTTGCCGCGGGGTGCTGCAACTGCCCGTGCACAAGTTCGGGGTTCTAGGGTACCCCTATTCTAGTACACCGACAACCATACTCACAATAATACTTCGGTCTCACAATTACTCATATCAATGGCATAATCAGCTAGCGAACGATAATAATAAAACTCGGATGACAACACTTTCTCAAAACAATCATAACATGATATAACAAAATGGTATCTCGCTAGCCCTTTCTGAGACCGTAAAACATAAATGCAGAGCATCTTTAAAGATCAAGGACTGACTAAACATTGTAATTCATGGTAAAAGAGATCCAGTCAAGTCATACCCAATATAAGACAATAATAATGAATGCAAATGACAGTGTGCTCTCCAGCGGGTGCTTTTTAATAAGAAGGTGATGACTCAACATAAAAGTAAATAGATAGGCCATTCGCAGAGGGAAGCAGGGATTTGTAGAGGTGCCGGAGCTCGATTTTAAAATAGAGATTGAATAACATTTTGAGCGGCATACTTTTGCTATCAACGCAACAATTATAAGATGGATGTATCTTCCATACTACATGCATTATAGGCAGTTCCCACGTAGAATGGTAAAAGTTTATACTCCCCCAACCACCAACAAGCATCAATCCATGGCTTGCTCGAAACAACGAGGGCCTCCAACTAACACCAGCCCTAGGGGAGTTTTGTTTAATTATTTTGATTTCCTTTGATCTTTTTGGATCATGGGACTGGGCATCCCGGTTACCGGCCCTTTCTCGTGAATGAGGAGCGGAGTCCACTCCTCTGAGAATAACCCACCTAGCATGGAAGATATAGGCAGCCATAGTGGAAACATGAGCGGCTAGAGCATACAAAACAGAATTTCATTTAAAGGTTTAGAGTTTGGCACATACAAATTTACTTGAAACAGTAGGTAGATACCGCATATAGGAAGGTATGGTGGAATCATATGGAACAACTTTGGGGTTTAAGGAGTTTGGATGCACAAGCAGTATTCCCGCTTAGTACAGGTGAAGGCTAGCAAAAGACTGGGAAGCGACCAACTGAGAGAGCGACAACAGTCATAAACATGCATTAAAACTAATTCACACCGAATACAAGCATGAGTAGGATATAATCCACCATGAACATAAATATCGTGAAGGCTATGTTGATTTTGTTTCAACTACATGCGTGAACATGTGCCAAGTCGAGTCACTCAATTCATTCAAAGGACGATACCATCCCATCATACCACATCATAATCATTCTAATAGCATGTCGGCACGCAAGGTAAACCATTATAACTCAAAGCTAATCAAGCATGGCACAAGCAACTATAATCTCTAAATGTCATTGCAAATATGTTTACTTCATAATAAGCTGAATCAGGAACAATGAACTCATTACATTTACAAAAACAAGAGAGGTCGAGTTCATACCAGCTTTTCTCATCTCAATCAGTCCATCATATATCATCATTATTGCCTTTCACTTGCACGACCGAACGATGTGTATAATAATAAGAGTGTACGTGCATTGGACTAAGCTAGAATCTGCAAGCATTCAACTCAAGAGAGAAGACAAATAATATGGGCTCTAAATTAAATAAACAATCATGCATATGAGAGCCACTAAATATTTTCAATATGGTCTTCTCGACCCCCAAAGGAAAGAAAAGAAAATAAAACTATTTACACGGGAAAGCTCCCAACAAGTAAAAGAAGAACGAGAAATCTTTTTGGGTTTTCATTTTAATTCCACTACTAGCATGGAAATTAAACTAACTAATTTTTTGGTTTTTCTTAAGGTTTATCAAACACACAAGAAGAAAACTAGAAAAGGAAAATTAAACTAGCATGGATAATACAATGAAAGAGTATGAGCATCGACGACTAATATAGTGTGTGAACATGAATGTAAAGTCCGTGAGAAATACGTACTCCCCCAAGCTTAGGCTTTTGGCCTAAGTTGGTGTAATGCCAAGGACCACTCCTACTCTCCCCGGTGTACTGGGAAGTATAATCAGGATACCACTGGCTGGCCATCTCCGAATCCCACTGGAAAGATGATGCACGATAAGGGTCCAGTGCAGGTTCCGGCTCAGGTTCAGGTTCTGGAGTGGATGCTTGGCCTCGATGAGCATACACCGCCTCCGGTGTAACAAGAAAATTATCTACAGTCAAATCAAACAAAAAAGGTGCATGCAGAATAATAGTTTCACTGTGTTTCTTATTAAATCTCAAGTTATACAGGAGCGTCTTATCATCATTCTGAACAATAAAGTTGTGTGCTACCATGCTCTGAACAATAAAGTTGTGTGCTACCATGCTCCTGTAATCTAAAATGTAAGAAGGCAAGATTGTCTCACCTTTTTCGTAATGCCTAATAGGTATCCTAAAATGTCTAGCAAGACGTGAAGCATAGATACCTCCAAATATGGGGGCTTTTGTACGATTCAGGCTTAGCCGTTTAGCAATGATGGCACCCATACTAAAACTATTGTCTTCAAACAAGGCATGCTGAAGAATGATAATATCAGGAACATTAAAGTTTCCACTATTTCCACGACCAATCAAGCATCTACTAGCAAATATAGCAAAGTGACCTAAAACAGGAAAGTGTATGCTAGAGATTTTTGCCTCGGAACCTTACTTTGGCTCCTCTATAGCTATAGTGTTAACAAACCCATCCACATCTTCCCGATGGGGTTCCTCTAACTCACCCTCAAAAGGTATCCTACATACCGCGCAGAAGTCACGTAAAGTCATTTCTCTGAATTCATCATATAAATGAAATGATACTGAAGGAGGTGACTTCTTAGGATAATAATAAAGATTTTGCACGAAAGTGTTGGTAAGCAAGAGATACTAATCTATTCGGTCGAGGAGGAAATCATTGAGGCCTGCACTCTCGATCAAAGAATAAAAATCTTCATGAATTCCAGCTTCTTTCAAGAAATTATCACATGGCCATTCACACGACCGTACTTCCGCTAAGCAACAAAGATTATACTTGGCTTTTTCCTTCTCTTTAGCTTGTTTTTCCTAAGAGCCTTGGCTAGAAGAGCCCCTCAAAAGTCTCCTTAACATTTTCTGAAAATTTCTGAAATTTTAGTAACTTTAAAATAAAAGTAAATAAAACTTAAAAAGAATGGTAGCAACTACTCCTACAAGTGCCTAGAGCCTATATCATGCATTAGAATTACTTGGAACCTCATAAATTTAACATGCAAGCTCAAGAACGGGGTCACCAAGGCAGCAAGGATTTGCAATGCATAAAGCACTGGAACAAAAACAAATTGGACCAATGGAGGAGCCACATACCAAGCAACAATCTCCCAAAGCAGTTTTGTGAATGGAGCTTTGGGCAAGGAGATCGAAAATCGCAGCAAAACGAGCTAGAACTCGTGCTTGAGCTCGATGGGGATTTTTTGGGTAGAAGATGGAGTGTGTGGGTGCTGGCATAAGTGGAGGGGGGCTACCAGGGGCCCACAAGCTAGGGGGCGCGCCCAGGTGGGGTGGGCGTAACCTCCACTCTCGTGGCTTGGTGCTTGCCCCTCCTGCAGTGATTTCAGTGCCTAAAATCCTCAAATATTCCATAAAAAATCATACTAAATTTGCATTGCATTTGGAGCACTTTTATTTTTGGGATATTTTTTATTGCATGGATAATTCAAAAAATAGACGGATAATACTATTTTTGTTTTATTTATTTTAAATAACAGAAAGTGAAAAGGGGGTACAGAAGGTTGTGCCTTCTAGTTTCATCCATCTCATGATCATCAAAATGAATCTACTAACAAGGTTGATCAAGTCTTGTTAACAAACTCATTCCGAATAATACGAAACCGGAGAAATTTCGAAGTGACACTAAGTTACCTCAACGGGGATATGAAAGTCCCCAACAAGAAGAATATCATACTTTTTCTTGACAGTAGGGAGAGGAAATTCAAAACCTCCAATAATAATTGATGGAGTCTTCTCAATAGTATTTATGCTATGAACTTGAGGTTGTTTCCTCGAAAAATGTACCGTATGCTCATTTCCGTTAACATGAAAGGTGACTTGCCTTTGTTGCAATCGATAACAGCTCCTGCAGTATTTAAAAAGGGTCTAGCAAGAATAATAGACATCCTATCATCCTCGGGAATATCAAGAATAACAAAGTCTGTTAAGATAGTAACATTCGCAACAACAACAGGCACGTCCTCACAAATGCTGATAGGTATAGCAGCTGATTTGTCAGCCATTTGAAAAGATATCTCAGTAGGTGTCAACTTACTGAATTCAAGTCTACGGTACAAAGGAAGAGGCATAACACTAACACCGGCTCTTAAATCACATAAAGCAATTTTAACATAATTTCTTTTAATAGAGCAAGGTATAGTGGGTACTCCGGGATCACCAAGTTTCTTAGGTATTCCACCCTTAAAGGTATAGTTGGCAAGCATGGTGGAAATCTCAGTTTCAGGTATTTTCCTCTTATTAGTGATGATATCTTTCATATATTTAGCATAAGGGTTTGTTTTAAGCATATCAGATAAGCGCATGCGTAAGAAAATAGGTCTAATTATTTCAGCAAAACGCTCAAAGTCCTCATCATCCTTTGTCTTGGATGGTTTAGGAGGAAAGGGCATGGGTTTCTGAACCCATGGTTCTCTTTCGCTACCATGCTTCCTAGCAACAAAATCTCTCTTATCGTAATGTTGGTTTCTTGATTGTGGGTTATCAAGACCAATAGCGGGTTCAATTTCTATTTCATTGTTATTACTAGGTTGAGACTCTACATGAACATCATTATTAGCATTATCATCAGGTTCATGTTCATCTCCGGATTGTGTTTCAACATCAGAGATAGAAGTATTATTAGGATTCTCACGTATTTCTACATTAGGTTCACTAGAAGTTTGCAAAGTCCTATCATTCTTCTTTTTCTTCTTAGAAGAACTAGGAGCATCTAAATTATTATTCTGAGAATCTTGTTTAGTTCTTTTAGGGTGGCCTTCAGGATACAAAGGTTCCCGAGTCATTCTACCAGTTCTAGTAGCCACTCTAACAGCAAAGTCATTTTTGTTATTTAATTCAGCAAGCAATTCATTCTAAGCCTTAAGTACTTGTTCAGCTTGAGTAGCAACCATGGAAGCATGTTTACTAGCGATTTTAAGTTCACCTTTAACTCTAGCTACATAACCATTCAAGCGTCCTATCGTATAAGCATTATTCTTCAATTGTCTACCAACATAATCATTGAAATTTGCTTGTCTATTCATGAAATCATCAAATTCATCTAAGCAAGGGCTATGAAATTTAGTAGATGGGATTTCATCTTTATCATATCTATAGAGAGAATTTACCTTAACTACCTGTGTCGGGTTATCAAGACAATGTGTTTCTTCGACAGGCGGTATATTAAGACCATGTATTTCTTCAATAGGAGGTAAATTCTTAACATCTTCAGCTTTAATACCTTTTTGTTTCATTGATTTCTTTGCCTCTTGCATATCTTCAGGACTGAGAAATAGAACACCTCTCTTTTTTGGAGTGGGTTTAGGAAGAGGCTCAGGAGTTGGCTTAATTAGTTCAGGAATTGCCTCTGGGATTGGCTCAGGAATTGGCTCAGGAAGAGTCCAATTATTCTCATTAGTCAACATATTTTTCAATAATAATTCAGCTTCGTCGAATGTTCTTTCCCTGAAAACACAACCAGCACAACTATCCAAGTAGTCCCTGGAAGCATCAATTAGTCCATTATAGAAGATATCAAGTATTTCATTTTTCTTAAGTGGATGATCAGGCAAAGCATTAAGTAATCGGAGAAGCCTCCCCCAAGCTTGTGGGAGACTCTCTTCTTTGATTTGCACAAAATTATATATTTCCCGCAAGGCAGCTTGTTTCTTATGAGCAGGGAAATATTTAGCAGAGAAGTAATAAATCATATCCTGGGGACTACGCACACAACCAGGATCAAGGGAATTAAACCAAGTCTTAGCATCACCCTTTAATGAGAACGGAAAAATCTTAAGGATATAAAAGTAGCGAGATTTATCATCGTTAGTAAATAGGGTAGCTATATTATTCAACTTGGTAAGATGTGCCACAACGGTTGCAGATTCAAGGCCATAAAAAGGATCAGATTCTACCAAAGTAATAATTTCAGGATCAACAGATAATTCATAATCCTTATCAGTAACACAGATAGGTGAAGTAGCAAAAGCAGGGTCAGGTTTCATTCTAGCATTAAGAGACTGCTGCTTCCATTTAGCTAATAGTTTCTTAAGATCATATCTATCTTTGCAGGCAAAAATAGCTTCAACAACTTCTTTATTCATAACATAACCCTCAGGAACAACGGACAATTCATAATCATTCGAAGAACGTTCATCATCACTATCATCAATAATAGCATCTTCAATAATTTCATTCTCTCTAGCCCTAGCAAGTGTTCATCAAGAAATTCACCTAATGGCAAAGTAGTATCACGCATGGAAGCAGTTTCATCATAATTATCATGCAAAGCAGAAGTGGCATCATCGATAACATGTGACATATCAGAATTCATAGCAGTAGCAGGTTTAGGTGTCGCAAGTTTATTAATAACAGAAGGAGAATCTAGTGCAGAGCTAGATGGCAGTTCCTTACCCCCCCTCATAGTTGAGGTATAGATCTTGGTTTTAGCGTCTTTCAAATTCTTCATAGCGATCAACAGATATAAATCCCAAGTCACTCAGAGAATTGAGCTATGCTCCCTGGCAACGGCGCCAGAAATTAGTCTTGATGACCCACAAGTGTAGGGGATCGCAACAGCTTTCGAGGGTAAAGTATTCAACCCAAATTTATTGATTCGACACAAGGGGAGCCAAAGAATATTCTTGTGTATTATAAGTTGAGTTGTCAATTCAACCACAGCTGGATAACTTAGTATCTGCAGCAAGGTATTTAGTAGCAAAGCAATATGATAGTAATGGTAACGGTGGTAAAAGGTAAAGATAGTAATGGCAATATTTTTGGTGTTTTGTAGTGATTGTAATAGTAGCAAAGGAAAAGTAAAAAAGCGAAGCACAATATATGAAAAGCTCGTAGGCAATGGATTAGTGATGGATAATTATGTCGGATGCGATTCCTCATGTAATAGCTATAACATAGGGTGACACAGAACTAGCTCCAATTCATCAATGTAATGTAGGGATGTATTCCGAATATAGTCATACGTGCTTATGGAAAAGAACTTGCATGGCATCTTTTGTCCTACCCTCCCGTGGCAGCGGGGTCCTAGTGGAAACTAAGGGATATTAAGGCCTCCTTTTAATAGAGAACCGGACCAAAGCATTAACACATAGTGAATACATGAACTCCTCAAACTACGGTCATCACCGAGAAGTATCCCGATTATTGTCACTTCGGGGTTGTCGGATCATAACACATAATAGGTGACTATAGAATTGCAAGATAGGATCAAGAACACACATATATTGATGAACACACAATAGGTTTTGTCGTGGAATTGTCATGTCAGATGTCCTCGTGAAAGGACTTAGTTGTGGAGCCATCGCAACTAGGAAACTTGAAGGGGTTAATCGGGACAAAGGACACGAGAGGTTTTATACTAGTTCGGTCCCTTACGGTGAAGGTAAGGCCTACGTCTAGTTGGGTTGGTATTGATGTTTTGATGACCAGGGAGCGAGATACGCTATGACCGGTTCTCGATCAGTTGTTTCCTTTCCCTAAGCTGCCAGCAGGTCGTGCCCTTATATACACGGGTTGACGCCCTGCGGCTTACAGAGTCCCGACCGGCTTATAAACAATGTCCGGCTCGGTGACTAGTTAAGTCTACCTTATGATACAAGTCATATTACTATGGTGGTTTATTACAACGGGCCTTAAGTCTCCTGTGGGCCTTAAGCCCTCTATGAACCGCCATTTTCACCTTTGGTCTTGGGGTTCTCTCTGTTAAGTCTTCTTTGCGTAACCCGGCCCCTCCTGGGCGGTTTACACAAATAGTTATATCCCCAACATTAGGCCCTAGATTGATTTGAACCTGTTCATGTCAATCTTAAAATACCTTATGGAACTGTCCTTCAGTCTTTTGTCTTGCGCGAAGATTTTAACCCGTCGTGACGTCATCATCTGGATCCGGGTTAAATCACTGTGACGTCATCTTCAATAAAACTTATTTTTACTCCGTCATATCTTCCAACGGATCTTTGCCTTTACTGACCATCCCGAGAATCGAGGCGTCATGGCTGCAAGATAATAAATTTTATCTCCTCGTTTCTCGTGCCTCCTCAGTTATCCTTCTCTTATAAATAGGCGCGACCCTGGTCTTCCATTCTTCCCTCTTTCAGTCGTTTTCTTCCTCCCGCCTCCTCTCGAGCTCCGCCGCCGCCGCTGTCCAGCTTCCTCTCTTCACCGTCTCATGCCGCTACATCGACCTGGTTGGACCAGAGAAACGTGATGAACCTCCACAGCCCATCCAGATCCGTAAGTTCCCTTCCGTTCCTTGCTTAGATCCGCATTAGGGCTTCTTCGAGTTCGTCAGAATTCATCACCATTAGGGCCAAGCCCTTGTTATTTTTCCTCTTAGACTCCTCTTCTGATCTGAGAATGATATAATATGGCCGCGGTAGTTGTTTTCACACTTGTTTTGGATAAAAAGCAGATCCCTTTCTCTGTATGAAAGGCTCATTCGAGCCTATGAACACGTCTGCGTCAGTTTTTAGGTCCAGAAAATTTTCTTATCAGAACAGACCTTTGATCTTAAATATCAGCAGAAGATTATGAAACCTGTTTTTATCACCCGGAAAATTCCTTTTGTTAAATGCCTTTAAACACAACTGTCCAGGTGTCCGGCTTAAATAAATGACACATGACCTTAGTTGCTCCTCATGACCTAAAGAATTTTGAACTGCTCTTGATACTTGTAGAGGCTTAAATATTGTTGCACAGTCATCCTTATATCATTAGGCCCCTCATTAAGCCGCCACCTTGAATAATTAGGATTTTTCTCCTGGGTTAAAATTGAACCGGTCTTCTTATTTTGTCATAGGCCAACTGTTGTCATGGCTCCTAAGGAGGCCAAGGCCCCTGTAACCTGCAATTGGGTCCCATCCATAGTTACCAGGAGTAAACTTGTTGAATTTGTTAAGTCTGGCCATCTGCCTAAGAAGGAGGTCATGTCTTATCGTGCCCCTGACCCGTCTGAAGAGAAGCCTCAACCCAAAGAAGGGGAGGTGATAGTTTTTATGGATCACATGAGCCGGGGATTTGCCCCTCTCGGCTCAAAATTCTTCAGGGAGGTTTTGAATTTCTTTGACCTTAGACCTCAAGACATCGGACCCAATTCCGTGTCAAATATTTGCAATTTCCAAGTGTTCTGCGAGGTGTACCTTGGAGAGGAGCCAAGTCTGCTATTGTTCAGGGAACTTTTCTATTTGAACCGGCAAAATGAATGTGCCAACGGGCCCAGTCTTGAGCTTGGCGGCATCTCGATCCAGCGATGGAGAGACTGCCTTTTTCCTTATGCTGAGCTACCGAGTCACCCAAAATCTTGGAACCAAACGTGGTTCTACTGTTAGGACACTTCTCCAGCTGATGAGAAGCCTCTGCCCGGCTTTCGCGCCCTGCGCCTTGAGTCCAACCATCTGCTAACAGACAAACTGATGGCCGTTGAGCGTCTGCCTCTCAATCCCACCATCAAGAAGATCAAAGCTCTCTTGGGAAACGGTTTAAATGGCGTTGATCTGGTCCGATTCTGGGTCATGTGGTGAATACTTCCATTAAGCCGCCATTCCGGCTTAATGTGTACTTACACAGGCGAAAAGGATGACCCGTTACGCCATAGCCCTGACGACTTACCAGATGATGTGGTGGATGCTACGACCCAGTCACTGCTGAAGGAGGGCACTTTGACGAGTAACACCTTCGGCTTACTTCCCTTTTGCAAGAATAACCCGGCCCCTGCAGTAAGTTATCAATCTTAATAAATACTCTTCGCTATGTTATACCTTTTTTGGTACTCATAATTACTTATCCTTTCCACAGGCTGATGATAACTTCTGGAAGGCCAAATATGACCATGAGGCTGCCAAACAAGCCAGGACGACCAAGAAAACCGAAAGGAAAGCGGCCAAGACGGGAACCTCAAAGAAGAAGAAACCCAGTGCCTCCGACTTACTCAAATTGGATGATAGTTCTTCGGATGATGAAGAGGTAATCTTTAAACTTTCTTAATTCCCTTGTCATTATCTGTCTGACATTCTGTCCCTTCAGGAGGATACGGGCAACAATCAAGCAGCCAATGAAGAGGTAACTATAATCTCCTCCGACTCAGAGCCTTTGCCAAAGTAAAAGATCCAAAGGGTGACCCGAAAGTAAGATTTTCACATGCTCTTGCTTATCAAGATCCTCAATTTCTTTGGAAGCAACAACAGCTTGAGAACCGGAGGCAGACTCGGAACAACAAGGATGCGGAACTCTCTTCCAGCTTACCTGACGTAACCAGGAAGCGTCGGACTGAGGTTATCTCCGATTTACGCTCTGTTTTACCTTTAGCGGGCTTAATTCGTCATCCTCTCAATTCGTCTGACTCCAATTATCAGGATACCTCTCCTTCTTCCGATGAATCCATGCAGTCCAACATGCCGGCTTTCAAAACTGTTCCCGGGTAATGTAACCTTATGTACCTTGTTACTTTACCCATGCTTGCGTATTCATCCTTCTGCCTTTGTTAACAACATGCAAGTGAAACCCAGCAAGAGGGCGAAGAAGAATAAGCCGTCCCAAGACCCGATTGTAACTGAACCGGTGATTAATGTGTCTGCTCCAGACAGCTCTACCCATCAGCCGCCACCTGATCCGGCTTCTGATATTCGAGTGCCAACCTCTGATCCGCCCGCCGAAGAAACTCTCAACACAAATGACCCGGAGACTCCTAGCCCGGTCAAGACAAATGAACCGGAAGTTGAGGTTGTGAGGTCTCAGTTTGTTGAACCAGGGCGGCCTACCGTCCTTGCCAATTGTACCGCCAAGGAAGAACTTGTCGAACGCTGAAAAACCAAGCAGGACATTACTGATTATACTCACTTAAGCATTGGTGATATAGTCTCGGGCTATCTGAATCAAGTGCATAATAGCCGTGACCTAGAAATTGACATGGTAAAACAAATACATCACAAATCTGAGGTATAACTTATACTTTTACCTGAATCTTACATACTGTACCAGCCCCCAAGTCTATTCCTTATGAATAAATATGTTGTAGACTTAGAAATCTGCTTTACTTGTTAATTTAGCCGGTTCAAAGAGAATATATTTAACCCGGTTATAACATGATAGTTTTAAATTTGCAATATACATTAGCCCCCAAGTGTCAAGTATCTTTACTTGTAAAGTGCTTGAGACTTAATATGTGTGACCCGGTATGATAAGTTTAAAATTCTTCAGCATACATTAGCCCCAAGTGCCAAGTGTCTTTACTTGTAAAGTGCTTGGGACTTGAATGTTACCTTACTATAATCCTTACCATAACCTGGTGTCAATGCAGGCCACCATAAGTCAGTTTGAATCAGAGCTTGCTGTCTTGAAGAGTCGTCTGGAAACTCAAGAACTTGAAACTCAGAAGGCCAACTCCAAATTTGAATTCAGTGTCTGTGAAAATGAGAAGTTGAAGAAAAATTTTGAGTCAGAGAAGAAAATTTGGGCTGATGAGAAGGCTTCACTGGTGACTCGGGCCGAGACAGCAGAAGCATCTCTTGCAGAGGCAACAACCGAGCTGTCCACCTTAAAACGACAGATATCTCAAACGGTCTCAGCCATCTTCGGTAAGTTACTGTGCAAAACCTCAAACATTGTAATCTTCCAATGACTATTGTAATATTTACCCCAGGCTTATTGCTATGCTTGTGCACACACAGGCACCAGGAGTACCAACCTTAAGTAAAACATGCCGATCAGGCTTAAGGCTATTTATACCCTAGTGGAACAACTGTACACCGGGTCACAACGCGCCTTGGCCGTTGTAGCTTTATCAAATCCCAGTCCCCACCTTCTGCAAGACGTGTTCAAGGGCCTTGCTATACTACCTCAGCAGATCCAAGACTTAAGGCGGGCGTCCTCAAGAGCCGGGGCCGTAGCCGCATTGAGCCGGGCTAAAGCATGGATCCCGGAACTAGACTCGGCCGACCTTGGCCTTGGATACCCAAGTCTGAAGGAGGATGGTACTATATTCGACGACCATGATTTCACCGCCTGTGTCAAAGCCCATACGTCCCGTGGCAACCCTTGTTGGAAATGACACTAACCTTACAAAGTACGCGCCGGGTTATGATAGTGAGAACCAGAGAATTCCAAACACTCCATATGATCAAATCAACCTGATCCCTCCAATTCGTAAGCATACATTTACCCCTGAAGTGGACCCAGCCGGTTTAATAGATGATGAAGCCGAGTTTGAAGCTTTGAGCGACATTGACTAGGCCTCGTCAACTTTCCAGGACAAAAGAGCCGACGGAGAAGCGGAGAAGGATAACCCGGAGTCTTCAAGCCCGCCGAAGGAGTGAATCACCAGGTGTTTTGAAGAAAAACAATGCTTCATTTATGCAGACTCGGGGAGTCATGTAATAGGGTAGAAAAACTTCCCAATGTTTGTCATGCCTTCGCGCATGTTCCTAGCGCTTAACACTTTCATAAGCCGCCACTTCTATATATTTCTGGCTTTATTTCCTTGGTGTATTAAATTTACTTGCCTTATTCTGCGATCCTTTTATAATCTTTCCTGCTGATATGATGCTCACCTGGTACTTAACAACCTGGCGTGACCAATATTAAACCGGAAAGACAAAAAACATCTCATAATGCTTTTCACAAGGTCTCAGGATAGTCAAAATAATTTACAGGCTTCTATTCGAATACGATCAGTAAACCGTCCCAAAGGGGTTAAGCTAAGATTCAGATACGATCATATAGCCCCCAGTGGCTTGGCGATGCCGATCAAATGGGTATCGATAGCTATGTTCTCTTTGGTTCGAATACGACCTATGTTTGAACAGGAAGCCCCCAAGTGACCATAAGATTTGTTTAATGACGCTGATTCGGATACAATCCACGTCAGACCCAAAGGGGTTAAGCTGTGATTCAAATATGATCAAGAAGCCCCCAAGTGGGTTTGGCAGTATGTCCATCAAGCGGGTATCGATAGCTATGTTCTCTTTGGTTCGAATACGACCTATGTTTGAACAGGAAGCCCCCAAATGATCATAATAAAATAAGCCGTAAGGCAGGATACCCATGTTTTGAACTGTGCATCATGGCAGCAAGTTCCCTTTGGTACCCATTAATTTATTCGAGATCTCGAACTTGCGAGAGATTAATTCTTTTGAACCGGAAATTCTTAAACCGGATATTGAGATCCTCAAAGCTTTGTAAGGGACACATTTACCTTGATCCGGATGTTGAACCGGTTTTGAGAGCTTCAAAGCTTTGCGAGAGAAAGATGTCTCTTGAGCTGTATTTTAAACCAGAATCCTCATTTTGAACCGGAAATTTTTCTGACGGCCTTTAAATATTTGCCAATAAAGCAGTAGCCTCCAGGGCCAGGTTATCTTCTCTTCAATGACCCAGAGTTCTTTCCACAGGTGTGTAGCGGGGTGCTCCCGGGTGCCGTGTTTCGGGCAGGGCTCATTGAGTAGCTGCTCAAGAGATGGGCCCGACCCGCCGAATCGAGGCCACTTACCCTTACGTATTTGATTGTTACCCTGTGTGTTAGCGTTGGCTACAAGCTCCGGGTTACCGTCTGCCTTACGCTTATTGTTGCTTTGATTCACCGGGTTGTGCTGTTGACCCTTTCCATTGTCGTTCCTTTTTCCCTTCCCTGTCTTCTCATTGTTAGACGCGAGATCCTTGGTACTATCAGAATTGGCATATTTGACTAAAGCCGCCATCAGCGTACCCATATCCCTGCATTCACGCTTAAGGCGCCCTAGTTTCTGCCTCAGCGGCTCAAAGCTGCAATTTTTCTCCAACATGAGGACTGCAGAGCCGGCATCCATCTTATCAGATGAATGAATTATCTCCTTGACCCAGCGTACCCAATGGGTGGTGGATTCACTCCCCTGCTTACAATTCGTCAAGTCCATGATTGACATAGATTGCTTACAGGTGTCCTTGAAGTTCTGGATGAAACGGGCTTTTAACTCCTCCCACGAACCAATGGAATTGGGTGGTAAACTTTTTAACCAAAACCGGGCCGTTCCATCTAACATCATGGTGAAGTATTTAGCCATTGTCGCGTCACTTACTTCCAACAGCTCCATGGCCATCTCATAACTCTCAATCCATGCTCCAGGCTATAAGTCAGCCGTGTAATTTGGCATCTTTCGAGGTCCTTTGAAGTCCTTGGGCAGGCGCACGTTGCGCAAAGCCGGTATCAAACAAGGAACACCACCGGTTCTGCTGGCTACTCCCATCTCAATAGAAGTCATCGGATACTCTGGAATATTCTGATGTGCCGCCTGTTGAGCCGCCAGCTGATCCGCCCGCTCGTTCTCCTGACGTACTCGGTCTTGCACCGGGTTATAGCCACCATGTTGGTCACGGCGTTGGGCGTTGCTTGACAAAGCATCAGATTCCATGTGCCTGCTATAACTCGGGCTCAGGTTCTGACGAGGCGGTGCTAACCAAGGCGGAGGAGTTGAATGAATCCTATCCCAGCTATAAGAATAGGTCTCTTGCTGAGCCAGGGCTGTCTGGACAAGTTCCCTGATTCTCCGGGTCTCCACCGCTGTTGGATCATCACCGTCCACTGGGAGAGCCTCCAGACGCGCTGATGCTGCGATTAAGTTCTCCATGGAGTTGGAAAAGTGACCCGACGGTATCGGCACATAACGTGGCGGCGCCGTGTTTCCATGAGGAGGTACCACTCCCGAGGCTGAGCCGGTCCCCCCGTTCCAGTTGTCATAAACTGATTGTATCGGGCGGGTTACTTGGGCCGGCTCCAGGTGTAGCAAACAGAACCCGAGGGTCATAATTCGGAGGCAAACGGGACTGAGTTTTCTGGTGCCTCCTCCTCATTACCTCATTGGATGCGTTTAAGCTCATCGTGAGCTGGTAAGCTTCTGAGTGCAACCGCTGTGCCCGGGCGTCGAGAGCCGCCCGCTCCGTAGCTAGTATAGTATCCTCAGCTACCAAGGCCTCCTTGGCCTGAGCTATCTCCTCACGCACCCGTGCAACCTCCATGTCATGCTCATCTTTATTCGCAGGGATAACCGTGGCGGTTAACAGGGCTATAAGTTTATCCATGAGATCTATCAACACTTGAGCCGGCGGGCGCACAGGGCCTCCTGCCCCGGCCGCTCCTATCCCGGACGTAATTGTAGTAGCGGCTGTAGAGTTTTGGCCGGGTTGAGTCCCAGCCATGAAGACTCCTGCCCAATTCGGCGATTCACAGGGGTCCGGAATACTAAAGCCATCAGAACAGCCCCCGAGCACACCATCTTGAACTTGATACAGCGAATCTGTTAAACCGGCGGAGGAATCACCGTCAGAGTGGACGGACGTCTCACCACCATCTTCAGGTCCTTCAGAAAGCTCTTCTCCGTGGACGCAGCCCACAAAGACACGCTTCATGCCGGGTTGAGCTCGGGCAGGCTTCGCACACCGAGCCATCTCGACCAGGTCGGTGCAGTTGTCCGGCTCAGGCCCCGGCTCACCAATCCGGCCGATGAAGACGTGGATCCCTTCGAAGGGGACCCGGTACCCGTACTCAATTGAGCCGGCGTCGGGGTCCCAGCCTTCATCGTCGATGTAGATCTTACCACGACGACTCTTGGTCATCCGGCCCACTACGTATCCCTTGAGCCCTTCGAAGTTGCCCTTCAAGAACTCAAATCCACCGTGCACTGGCCCCACGGTGGGCGCCAACTATCGTGGAATTGTCACGTTAGATGTCCTCATGAAAGGACTTAGTTGTAGAGCCATCGCAACTAGGAAGCTTGAAGGGGTTAATCGGGACAAAGGACACGAGAGGTTTTATACTAGTTCGGCCCCTTACGGCGAAGGTAAGGCCTACGTCTAGTTGGATTGGTATTGATGTTTCGATGACCGGGGAGCGAGATACGCTATGCCCGGTTCTCGATCAGTTGTTTCCTTTCCCTAAGCTGCCAGCAGGTTGTCCCCTTATATACATGGGTTGACGCCCTGCGGCTTACAGAGTCCCGGCCGGCTTATAAACAATGCCCGGCTCGGTGACTAGTTAAGTCTACCTTATGGTACAAGTCATATTACTATGGCGGTTTATTACAACGGGCCTTAAGTCGCCTGCGGGCCTTAAGCCCTCTATGGACCGCCATTTTCACCTTTGGTCTTGGGCTTCTCTCTGGTAAGTCTTCTTTGCGTAACGCGGCCCCTCCTGGGCGGTTTACACAAATAGTTATATCCCCAACAGGTTCAGATCTGAAATCATGGCACTCGGGCCCTAGTGACAAGTATTAAGCATAGCAAAGTCATAGCAACATCTATCTCAGAACATAGTGGATACTGATGTCTACTACACAACCTTCTTCTTGTAGACGTTGTTTGGCCTGCAAGTGCACATGTTTGTAGGACAGTAGCAAATTTCCCTCAAGTGGATGACCTACGGTTTATCAATCCGTAGGAGGCGTAGGATGAAGATGGTCTCTCTCAAACAACCCTGCAACCAAATAACAAAGAGTCTCTTGTGTCCCCAACACACCCAATACAATGGTAAATTGTATTGGTGCACTAGTTCGGCGAAGAGATGGTGATACAAGTGCAATATGGATGGTAGATAAAGGTATTTGTAATCTGAAATTATAAAACAGCAAGGTAGCAAGCGATAAAAGTGAGCGTAAACGTTATTGCAATGATAGGAAACAAGGCCTAGTGTTCATACTTTCACTAGTGCAAGTTCTCTCAACAATAATAACATAGATAGATCATATAACAATCCCTCAACATGCAACAAGGAGTCACTCCAAAGACACTAATAGAGGAGAACAAACGAAGAGATTATGGTAGGGTACGAAACCACCTCAAAGTTATTCTTTCAGATCAATCTATTCAAGAGTTCATACTAGAATAACACCTTAAGACACAAATCAACCAAAACCCTAATGTCACCTAGATACTCCATTGTCACCTCAAGTATCCGTGGGCATGATTATACGATATGCATCACACAATATCAGATTCATCTATTCAACCAACACAAAGTACTTCAGAGAGTGCCCCAAAGTTTCTACCGGAGAGTCAAGAACGTGTGCCAACCCCTATGCATAGGTTCATGGGCGGAACCCGCAAGTTGGTCACCAAGACATACATCAAGAGGCACATGATATCCCATTGTCACCACAGATAAGCACGGCAAGACATACATCAAGTGTTCTCATAAAAGACTCAATCTGATAAGATAACTTCAAAGGGGAAACTCAATTCATCACAAGAGAGTAGAGGGGGGGGGGGAAACATCATAAGATCCAGCTACAATAGCAAAGCTCGGGATACATCAAGATCGTGCCATAGAGGGAACACGAGAGAGAACACGAGAGAGAGAGAGATAACAAACACATAGCTACTGGTACATACCCTCAGCCTCGAGGGTGAACTACTCCCTCCTCGTCATGGAGAGCACCGAGATGATGAAGATGGCCACCGGTGATGGATCCCCCCTCCGGCAGGGTGCCGGGAAGGGCTCCCGAGAGGTTTTTTGTGGCTACAGAGGCTTGCGGCGGCGGAACTCCCGATCTGTCTTGATATTCAATGGTTTTAGGGTACGTAGGCTTATATAGGCGAAAGAAGTCGGTCGGGGGCGTGCTCAAGGGGTCCACGAGACAGGGGGCTGCGCCCTATAGGTGGGGGGAGGGGGCGCCCCCTATCTCCTGGGCTCCTAGAGGATCTTCTGACTTGATCTTCAAGCCTCCACGATGATATTCTTCCAAAAAAATCACGACGCCGAAGGTTTCATTCTGTTTGGACTTCGTTTGATATTCCTTTTCTTCGAAATACTGAAACAGGCAATAAAACAGCAATATGGGCTGGGCCTCCGGTTAATAGGTTAGTCCCAAAAGTAATATAAAAGTGTATAATAAATCCCATAATCATTCAAAACAGATAATAATATAGCATGAATTCTTCATAAATTATAGATACGTTGGAGATGTATCAGATACTAGGGATCAAACCCTAACAAAACTAACTTGATTAGACGATAAATCTCATCCAACCCATCAACGTCCAGCAAGCCTATGATGGAATTACTCACGCACGGAGGTGAGCATCATGAAATTGGTGATGGAGGATGGTTGATGATGATGACGACGACGAATCCCCCTCTCCGGAGCCCCGAACGGACTCTAGATCAGCCCTCCCGAGAGAGATTAGGGCTTGGCGGTGGCTCCATGTCGTAAAACGTGATGAAACTTTCTCTCTGATTTTTTTCTCCGCAACACAGAATATATGGAGTTGGAGTTGAGGTCGGCGGAGCCTCAGGGGGCCCACGAGACAGGGGGGCGCGCCTAGGAGGAGAGGGCGCGCCCCCCACCCTCGTGGACAGGGTGTGGGTCCCCTGGTCTTCATCTTTTGCGAGGATTTTTTATATTTTCCAAAAAGTGCCTCCGAGGATTTTCAGGACATTCCGAGAACTTTTGTTTTCTACACATGAAACAACATCATGGTAATTCTGCTGAAAACAGCGTCAGTCCGGTTAGCTTCATCCATAACTATTAATGGCACTTGGTTGTAATTGTTGGTGTTGCCGGGTCATATTTCTGCTGACACCAAGATTGAAAGTGTACCTCCCTTATATTCATATCACCTACAGCCCCCAAGTGCCGGGTTGTCATGCTTGCAGCAACCTGGGACTTGTAATCGCCTTATACTCATAAAAACTTCAACCAGTGTAGCCACCAAGGGCCGGGTTATTATGCAATAATGAGTAGGTACTTTTGTATATAATTCATTGATAATAACATCATATGATGTAATATCCACCATGGGGCTGGAAACCCGTGTCCGCAAGGTTAAGAGCTTTGCACTCTACCAACTGAGTAGTGGACCCTTTCAATATAATGGATTAAGTCTTGTGTACCTTGAATTTTTGACAGGAGCAATTGGTAGCCCCCAAGGGCCGGCTCATTACCATGTTATGAGTTGGGTCTTCAGTAAATTGAGCAAAAAAATGACTTTGCATTAGCCCCCAAGTGCCATGGTGCATGCTGGCAGTGACATGGGACTTGCATATTTGATGTAATCTAAACTGGAATAATGTAGCCCCCAAGTGCCGGGTCATAAGCCTGCAGCGACTCGACACTTTCCTTCCATTGTAGAATTAACCATATCCATTGCGCTAAAACGACTTTGAAAACATCAATCATAACACTTATCGGTTGACAAGTAAATACGGAGTTTAAATACTTGGCGGCTCTTGGTCGATGGCAACTTAATGCGCATTTCATTGTAAGCCAAAATTTTTATAACTCGACGGCTTATAGCCTTTGAGAAAATCCAGAACAGATAACCATTTTGAAGCATCAGTTTTGATGACGAGCTTAAACTTAATCATTTATATAAGTCATAGTTCTGCAAATCTCGCATAGAGTTTAAACAACATATACCCTGGCGACTTAACGTCAAAAGCTAGGTCGGGTTATCAAACCTCGCATATTTATATAATCAGGACAACATACGTATATAATTGGCTCATACTGCCGGCTTACATCACCATATCCAATATGGGCAATAATTCGACGATTGATAAGCGCATGATTCCAATGGCGCAATCCAAAATATACTGGCAACTGTGCAATAAGAGTGATAACCCAAAACTTAGAATCCAATACTTCCAAATATGTAATATCATCATATGCTGCCGACTTATCATCCAAAGCCAGGCCGGGTTAATAGGGACCATAGGTATGCTTCAGATATGAACAAGAGAGTATCAAGAGAAATCCAAAAAAACTGTTTCAAAAAACTCAAATAAAAAAGAGGGAAAACACGAGGTTATGCTTCGAATACGAGTAGGAAGCCGGACAAAAAGGGTTAATGGCTATGATTCGAATACAATCAGGAAGCCCCCAAGTGTTTTATGGCATTGCGACGATCAAAGGGGTATCGAAATCTATGATTCGAATACGATCAGGAAGCCCCCAGTGAGCAAAGTATTTGACGACTCCGATTCGAATACGATCAGTAAGCCAGATGAAAAGGGGTTAAGCTATGATTCGAATACGATCAAGCCCTCAAATGATCAAAAAATTTGAAAAACTTTGATTCGAATACGATCAGGACGCCGTGCCAAAGGGGTTAGGCTATGATTCAAATACGATCAAGCCCCCAACGATCTAAATGTTTAATGACTCTGATTCGAATACGATCAGCAAGTCAGACCAAAAGGGGTTAAGCTATGATTCGAATACGATCAAGCCCCAAAATGATCAAAATGTTTAAACGACTATGATTCGAATATGACCAAGAAGCCGTGCCAAAGGCGTTAAGCTATGATTCGAATATGATCAAGCCCCCAATGGTCATGGAATTATGATGAAGAAGACTCGTTATTCTTGAGCCAGAATTTTAAGCCGGATATTGAGAGCTTCAAATCTTTGTGAGAGATAGATTTCCTTGAGCCGGATCTTAAACCTGATACTGAGAGCTTCAAAGCTTTGTGATAGACAAATTTCCTTGAGCCAGAATTCTTCATTTTGAGCCGGAAATTTTCTGATGGCTTTTAAACTGGCAACATTTACTGAGCCATGTCCATGTTGCCCCCGAGTCTTAAGACGACTTGAAGAGTTGTCTTGAGATTCTCCATATTTAACCATGATATAAATCAATAATCCGGCCAGTGGTTCATCCTAGCTCGTTGTTGATGTTAAACAAACTTCAGTGGCAGCGACTTGTGCACCTGCTCATTGAGCGATCCGGTGCAAATGGAGACTGGCGATATATGATGATTTGCTCCAGAATGATTGGAATAAACCGATATGAGTCATTTGACAGCTCCGTGATATAATAGTCCATTTTGCAGTAGGCAACTTGTCCTGTATTAGAGAGATTGCAACCCAGAATAATCGCTCCTTTAAAGAAAACGATATGTAATATAAAAATATACTAGATGGATTTCACCTAATATGTCAGGTCCAGAAATTATCCACCGTGGAGTTGATGATCACTACGGTGAAGCTGAAGTCAATCATGGTCGGATCAACCGCAGGAGCAGATAAATGAGTCAGCTGCGGTGTTGTAAGCCGGTGCGGACGATGAGTCAATCGCAAGCGCGGTAAACCGCATGAACGGGCGAGTTAGCCGCGTCATGTTGATGTAAATTAGACCGCAGGGGCGGCGGCTTGCACAGATATCCGTCTATCATCATGGCACGGTCAGATGCTGGCGCATGATAATGGTGGTGCGAGCTATACACACATGACACGACCATCGCTCTTGAAGTGAACAATTGTCCTGCATAAACAATATTGCAGACCAAGGCAAAGATAAATTGTTCTTTGACAAAACAAACATGTGCTAATAAAACAAACTTTGGATGGATATCGCCTGATTTGTTCGGATGACGGATGATCCATCGCAACAGAGTCGGTTTAGGCAGACCGGCGATTCAATATGGCCCTGGAGGCTCAAAGCGGCAGAGGCGGCTCAACACAGCCCCGACGACTCACAGTGGCAAGGTGAGACCGCAGCTACACCGAGTCAAGCGACATGAAGCAGCTGAAACAGCTTATCACGACCGGCAAGGGTGGCGGCTCAACTGGCTGAAAGGTGAGGCCACTTTGGCAGGCAACAGCTGACTCCGAGGTCAGTGCAGCAACAGTTTTCGGCCCGTCCATTGGATGCAGCTCCGTAGAGGCCAGTATGTAAAGCTTCTACAGCTAAACAAAACTCCATAGCAAGCACATGTTCCTTTGACCGCAGTGGTGTCCTATTCATTTAGAACCGTGGAAGCAACTCTTGAGCAAGATCCAGGGAACCGCAGAAACTCCCTATCTACTGTATTAATTCAGCAATCAACTTCCGTAGTGGATCCGATTTTTTGAATGTTTTGACTAGAAAACGCCATGTTGCCTTCAGCGCCATCACCGTGATCAGTATATGGTCAATCTGAAATACAAGCTAGTGTTTTCCATGTCCGGACCCTGACGGAACTGAACCATCACAATTGAAATCATGCCTATCTTGTTCTGTCCAAGCCCTGTACAGGGTATGTGCAGCCAATGGACCGGAACGCAGAGGCGACGCAAGGTCGGGCTCGTAGGTGGTTTGGCGCGTCGGTCATCCGGAGTGAAAACGAGCAGGGGCGGCCCCGCAGGGCTGCATCGGCGGGGGTGGATCTCCGAGGAGACGGGTCTAGGGCGGTGATGACCCACAAGTATAGGGGATCTATCGTAGTCTTTTCGATAAGTAAGAGTGTCGAACCCAATGAGGAGCAGAAGGAAATGATAAGCGGTTTTCAGCAAGGTATTCTCTGCAAGTACTGACATAAGTGGTAACAGATAGTTTTATGATAAGATAAATGGTAATGAGCAACAAGTAATAAAAGTAAATAAGGTGCAGCAAGGTGGCCCAATCCTTTCTGTAGCAAAGGACAAGCCTGGAGAAACTCTTATGATAGAAAAAGCGCTCCCGAGGACACATGGGAATATCGTCAAGCTATTTTTCATCATGCTCAAATGATTCACGTTCGGTACTTTGATAATTTGATATGTGGGTGGACCGGTGCTTGGGTACTGCCCTTACTTGGACAAGCATCCCACTTATGATTAACCTCTATTGCAAGCATCCGCAACTACAACAAAAGTATTAAGGTAAACCTAACCATAGCATGAAACATGTGGATCCAAATCAGCCCCTTACGAAGCAACACATAAACTAGGGTTTAAGCTTCTGTCACTCTAGCAAGCCATCATCTACTTATTACTTCCCAATGCCTTCCTCTAGGCCCAAATAATGGTGAAGTGTTATGTAGTCGACATTCACATAACACCACTAGAGGTTAGACAACATACATCTTATCAAAATATCGAACGAATACCAAATTCACATGACTACTAATAGCAAGACTTCTCCCTTGTCCTCAGGAACAAACGTAACTACTCAGAAAGCATATTCATTTTCATAATTAGAGGGGTAATAATATGCATAAAGGATCTGAACATATGGTCTTCCACCAAATAAACCAACTAGCATCAACTACAAAGAGTAATCAACACTAGTAGCAACCTACTAGCACCAATCCCGGACTTGAAGACAAGAATTGGATACAAGAGATGAACTAGGGTTTGGAGATGAGATGGTGCTGGTGAAGATGTTGATGGAGATTGCCCTCTCCCGATGAGAGGAGCGTTGGTGATGACGATGGTGATGATTTCCCCCTCCCGGAGCGAAGTGTCCCCGGTAGAAAAGCTCCGCCAGAGCCCTATATTGGTTCCGCCAAGGTTCCGCCTCGTGGCGGCGGAGTCTCGTCCCGAAAGGTTCTCTTTGGCTTTTTTCTCATCGAAAGACTTCACATAGGAGAAGATGGGCGTCGGAGAGCCACTAGGGGGCCCACGAGGTAGGGGGCGCGCCCAGGGGGGGGGGGCGCCCCCCACCCTCATGAGCAGGGTGTGGGCCCCCTGGCCTTCATCTTTGGCGGCGAATTTTATTTATTTATTCTAAGGTATTCCATGGAGTTTCAGGACTTTTGGAGTTGCGCAGAATAGTCCTTCAATATTTGCTCCTTTTCCAGCCCAGAATTCCAGCTGCCGGCATTCTCCCTCTTCATGTAAACCTTGTAAAATAAGAGAGGATGGCCATAAGTATTGTGACATAACGTGAAATAACAGCCCATAATGCAATAAATATTGACATAAAAGCATGATGCAAAATGGTCGTATCAACTCCCCCAAGCTTAGACCTTGCTTGTCCTCAAGACAAAAGCCGATAACAATAAATATGTCCTCATGTTTAGAGGTAGAGGCATCAATAAAAATAAAATACGGACATGAAGGCATCATGATTACTTCATAACAGCAACATAAATAGATTTTGTCATATGATTACTAATGTTCAAGTAATGACCTATTCACAAAGCCAAAGCATGAATCAGAAACATTATTGGGCACTAAAAATTATAATCTCAGTCATTGAAGCAATTGCAATTTATCATAACATCGGAACGAGTCTATGTCAGAGCTTAAAAGAAAGTCCACATACTCAACTATCATTTAGTCCTTCATAATTGCTAGCACTCATGCGATACTTGTGGTTACGGAGTTTTAATCGGACACAGAGAAAGATAGGGGCTTATAGTTTTTCCCCACAACCTTTTACCTCAAGGGTAATGTCAACAATAATAATTCGTGCTCCCCCACATCCAATTACATATGTATATCATACTCTTTCCAACATGCTGAGCATGCCAAAGGATAAAATAACAAAGGAATGGTGAGGATCACCGTGACTCTTGTAAGGTAGAGGATAATAATAAAAGATAGGCCCTTCGCAGAGGGAAGCAGAGGTTGTCATGCGCATTTAGGGTTGATGCACAAAATATTAATGCAAAAGAACGTCACTTTATATTGCCCCTTGCATGTGAACCTTTATTATGCAGTCCGTCGCTTTTATTGCATCCACAACAAGTTCGTACAAAGATTATTTCTCTACATTAATAAGTCATGCATATTTAGAGAGCAATTTTTATTGCTTGCACCGATGACAACTTACTTGAAGGATCTTACTCAATCCATAGGTAGATATGGTGGACTCTCATGGCAAAACTGGTTTAAGGGTGTTTGGAAGCACAAGTAGTATTTCTACTTGGTGCTAAGAATTTGGCCAGCATGAGGGGGAAAGGCAAGCTCAACACGGTAGAGGATCCATGACAACATACTTTATCTCGAATGTAAGAAAACATAACTCATTATGTTGTCTTCCTTGTACAACCTCAACTCTTTAGCATGTCATATTTTAATGAGTGCTCCCAACCATAAAAGATGTCAATGATAATATATCTATATGTGAAACCTCTCTTTCCTTATTACTTCCTATTAATTGCAACGATGACCAAAGCTATATTTGCCAACTCCCAACAACTTTAAATCATCATACTCTTTCTATGTGAAGTCATTACTTTCAATAAGATCAATATGAACTCTTGATTCTTTTTTTTCTTCTAATCACCCAAGATCATGGCAAAATACTCAAGCCCTTGACTCAACACTAATCTTTATTATAAAGCTCACTGAATCGATTACAAAGAAGGATCATAAAGCAAATCTCAAAACTAGATCATGCCATGACTTTATTCTATTAAATCAAGATACTACTAATAGGATCGAACTAAGAAAAACTGTAAAGATAGGAGTTGTGATGGTGATACGATACCAGGGCACCTCCCCCAAGCTTGGCAATCGCCAAAGGGAGTGCCCATACCCATGTGGTTATTTCTCCTTCTTGGTTGTAGGTGGAGGTATTGTCAATGATGCGGGCTTGTCGTCCAACTTCCATGGCATAGGCTCTCCATCATAGAAGGATGATCGAGTCTCCTGAATCCTCAAATCCGCAGCCAAACTCATCCTTTTGAATCTATATTCATACTCACAGTTTTGATTTTGCAGATCATAAATTTGGGCTTGGAGGTGCTCGATCTTCTCTTGTAGCTTAAAGATAGCCTCCTCGGTACTCTTGGCATCCGGCTCGTAGTTGTTGGTGAACTCCGTGAGCATCTTGTGGCTAGCTTTGATTCCACGCTCCACCATCCCCTGACACTTGAAAACTTGTTGCTCCATTGCCTCGAGCCTCGACTCCACACTTCCGGTTCCCTTTGGTCCCTCAACATCGCGGATGTGCAGCAACCCATCACGCATCTCAATGGTTTGAGGGTGCCGCAGCACCTTTGCGAGGTAAGGGTTAATCACCTTCTCGAAGAACTTGTCCTTGGAAGCACTTGGGGTCATCATGATGATCTAGACCTGTCAGAAAAACAGCTCGAAACAAGAACAGAGAATATTTGCGTGATACGGTGGTCAAAACCTTCGGGAGTATATATAATGAATTTTTACCAACCAAAATACGTATCGTGCAAGGAAACGGAGTCCGGAGGGCACACGAGGTGCTCACGAGGTAGGGGGGCGCGCAGGGGGGTAGGACGGGCCCTCCACCCTCGTGGAGGCCTCGTGTCCTCCCCGGACTGCTACTTATTTTTCTATTTTTCTAAATATTCCAAAATAGAGAAATATTGCCTTAAAAATTGTTTTGGAGTCGATTTACTTACCGTACCACATACCTATTCCTTTTCGGAGTCTGGAATGTTCTGGAAGGTATCCTTTATGTACTCCTCCGAGGTCATGGTTTCAATAATATTAGTTTCAACATTTATAGGATTACCTGAGATATAGTGTTTGATCCTTTGACCGTTTACCACCTTCAGATTTGTGCCTGCGAAGTTGTTGATTTTTATGGCATCGGAACGATAGACCTCCTCGATAACGTAGGGACCTTCCCATTTAGAGAGAAGTTTTCCTGCAAAGAATCTTAAACGAGAGTTGTATAGCAATACATAATCACCTACATTAAAGTCACGCTTTTGTATCCTTTTGTCATGCCATCTTTTAACTTTTTCTTTAAACAACTTGGCATTTTCATATGCTTGGGCTCTACATTCATCAAGTGAGCTAATATCAAATAACCTCTTCTCACCGGCAAGTTTGAAATCATAGTTGAGCTCTTTAATAGCCCAATATGCCTTATGTTCTAGTTCGAGAGATAAGTGACAAGCTTTTCCATAGACCATTTTGTACGGAGACATACCCATAGGATTTTTATAGGTAGTTCTATAGGCCCATAATGCATCATCAAGTTTCTTGGACCAATTCTTTCTAGACCTATTGACAGTCTTTTGCAAAATTAATTTGAGCTCTTTGTTGCTTAGCTCTACTTGACCACTAGACTGCGGGTGATAAGGAGATGCAATTCTATGATTAACGTCGTATTTAGCAAGCATCTTACGGAAAGCACCATGAATAAAGTGTGAACCACCATCAGTCATTAAGTATCTAGGGACTCCAAACCTCGGAAAAATAACTTCCTTAAGCATTTTAATAGAAGTGTTATGATCAGCACTACTAGTTGGAATAGCTTCTACCCACTTAGTAACATAATCAACAGCAACTAGAATATGAGTGTAACCATTAGAGGCAGGAAAAGGTCCCATATAATCAAAGCCCCAAACATCAAATGGCTCAATAACAAGTGAATAATTCATAGGCATTTCTTGACGTCTACTAATATTACCAATTCTTTGACATTCATCGCAAGACAAAACAAACTTACGAGCATCCTTGAAGAGAGTAGGCCAATAAAAACCGGATTGCAATACCTTATGTGTAGTTCTATCTCCAGCGTGATGTCCTCCATAAACTTTGGAGTGACACTTGTGTAGGATCTGTTCCTGTTCATGCTCAGGTACACAACGTCTAATAACACCATCTACTCCTTCTTTATAAAGATGTGGGTCATCCAAAAAGTAATGTTGCAAGTCATAGAAAAACGTTTTCTTTTGTTGGTATGTGAAGCTAGGCGGTATAAATTTGGCAACAACATAATTAGCATAATCAGCATACCATGGAGTGCTACGAGAATTACTTATGACATTTAATTGCTCATCAGGAAAGCTATCATCAATAGGTAGTGGGTCATCAAGAACATTCTCTAGCCTAGACAAGTTGTCTGCAATGGGGTTCTCAGCTCCCTTTCTATCAACAATATGTAAATCAAATTCTTGAAGCAGGAGAACCCATCTAATAAGTCTAGGTTTTGCATCCTTTTTTTCCATAAGATATTTAATAGCAGCATGATCAATGTGAATAGTAACTTTGGAATCAACAATATAGGGTCTGAATTTATCACAAGCAAACACCACTGCTAAAAATTCCTTTTCGGTAGTAGCATAATTTCTTTGAGCACTGTCCAAAGTCTTACTAGCATAATGGATAACATTTAATTTCTTATCAACTCTCTGCCCTAGAACAACACCTACAGCATAATCACTAGCATCACACATAATTTCAAAGGTTAAATTCCAATCAGGTGGCTGGACAACAGGTGCAGAGACTAATGCTTTCATAAGTATTTCAAATGCTTCTACACAATCATCATCAAAGACAAACGGTACATCTTTTTGTAATAAATTCGTCAGAGGCCGAGAGATTTTTGAGAAGTCCTTAATGAACCTCCTACAAAATCTGGCGTGACCAAGGAAACTTCTTATACCTTTGATGTCCTTGGGACATGGCATCTTTTCAATAGCATCAACCTTGGCTTGATCAACTTCAATACCTCTTTCAGAAAATTTGTGCCCCAACACAATACCTTCATTAACCATAAAGTGGCACTTTTCCCAATTCAAGACAAGATTAGTTTCTTCACATCTCTGCAACACTCGATCAAGATTGCTTAAGCAATCATCAGAAGAGGAACCATAGACGAAAGAGTCATCCATGAAAACCTCACAAATCTTTTCGCAAAAGTCAGAGAATATATCCATCATGCATCTTTGAAAGGTAGAAGGTGCATTACATAAACCAAAAGGCATACATCTATAAGCAAAAGTACCAAAAGGGCATGTAAAAGTAGTCTTTGGTTGATCTTTAGCTGACATAGGTATTTGAGAAAAACCAGAATAACCATCTAGAAAGCAATAATGTGTATGTTTGCATAACCTCTCTAGCATTTGATTAATAAAAGGTAAGGGGTAATGATCTTTCTTAGTAGCTTTATTTAATTTACGGAAATCAATTACCATCCTATAACATGTGATAATTCTTTGAGGGATCAATTCATCTTTATCATTAGGGACAACTGTAATACCTCCCTTCTTAGGGACACGATGAACAGGACTTACCCACTGACTATCAGCAACGGGATAAATTATACCTGCCTCCAGAAGCTTGAGTATTTCTTTTCTTACCACTTCTTTCATTTTAGGATTCAAACGTCGTTGAGAATCACAAACTGGTTTGGCATCAGCTTCCAAATTTATTTTATGTTGACATAGAGTGGGACTGATGCCCTTAAGATCATCCAGAGTATATCCAATAACGGCACGATGATTCTTCAGAGTTTTCAATAATCTTTCTTCTTCATGCTCTGGAAGGTTAGCGCTAATAATAACAGGATATATTTTCTTTTCATCAAGATAAGCATATTTAAGATTATCAGGCAACGGTTTAAGCTCAAACACGGGATCACCCTTGGGTGGAGGGGGATCCCCTAGGATTTCAACAGGCAAATTGTGTTGCAGAATATGTTCATGTTTAAAGAATAATTCATCTATTTCCCTTCTTTCATTCATGAACATATCATTTTCATGGTCTAGCAAATAGTGTTCCAAAGGATCACTAGGAGGTACAGCAATAGAAGCAAGACCAATAATTTCATCCTTACTAGGCAATTCTTCCTCACAATGTTGTTTACTAAATTTAGAGAAATTAAACTCATGAACCATATCATCCAAGCCAACAGTAACAACATTCTTTTTGCAATCTATCGTAGCATTAACAGTATGCAAGAAGGGTCTACCAAATATAATGGGACAAAAGCTATCTTGTGGAGAACCAAGAACAAGAAAATCAGCGGGATATTTGGTTTTCCCACGCAAGAATTCAACATCTCTAACAATTCCCATTGGAGATATAGTATCTCTATTTGGAAGTTTAATTGTAACATCAACTTCTTCTAACTCAGCAGGTGCAATCTCATGCATAATTTCTTTGTATAAGTCAATGGGTATAACACTAGCACTAGCACCCATATCACATAAGCCATGATAACAATGATCTCCTATTTTAACAGAAATAACAGGCACGCCTACCACAGGTCTATGTTTATCTCTATCACAGGGTTTAGCAATTCTAGCAGTTTCACCAGTGAATTGAATAACATGCCCATCAATATTATCCGACAAGAGATCTTTAACAATAGCAATATAGGGTTCTACTTTGACTTGCTCAGGGGGTGTATAAGTCCTAGTATTTCTTTTACGAACAACAGTTGAAGCTTTAGCATGATCCTTCATTCTAACAGGGAAAGGAGGTTTCTCAACATAAGAAGTAGGAACAATAGGATCATTATAAGTGACAATCTTTTCTTAAACTTTAATAGGTGCAGCTACTTTTACTTCTATGGGAGGATGATATTTAAACCACTTCTCCTTGGGGAGATCAATATAAGTAGCAAAAGATTCACAGAAAGAAGCTACTATCTCAGAGTCAAGTCCATATTTAGTGCTAAACTTACGGAAAATATCGGTATCCATAAAAGATTTGACACAATAAAACTTAGGTGTCATACCTGACTCCTTACCTTCGTCGAGGTCCCAATCTTCAGAGTTGCGTTTAATTCTATCAAATAAATTCCATCCAAATTCAATAGGCTTCATCATAAAAGAGCCAACACAAGAAGTATCGAGCATGGTGCGATTGTTATCAAAAAGCCGAGCATAAAAATTCTGGAGAATTGTCAATTTTGAGAGCTCATGATTGGGGAATGAATATAACATTGATTTAAGCCTCCCCCAAGATTGAGTGATGCTTTCTCCTTCGCGAGGCCAAAAATTATATATATAATTGCGATCACAATGAACAAGATGCATAGGGTAATACTTCTGATGAAATTCCAATTTTACTCTTTTATAGTTCCATGATCTCGTATCATCACATAGCCTATACCATGTCAATGCGTCTCCCTCCAAAGATAAAGGGAAAGCCTTCTTATTAACAACATCATTGGGTATACCTGAAAGCTTAAATAGTCCACAAATATCATCCACAAAGCATAGATGTTCGTCAGGATGCTTTGTTCCATTTCCTCCGAAAGTGTTAGCTAGCAGTTTTTCCATCATACCCGAAGGAATTCCAAAAGGAGTTTCATTTTCAATAGATTCAGTAGGTTCAGTGGGTTGAGGAGCAGATCTCGGCTCAACCGGACGGGGTGAAGATACCCCGAACAAGACCCTTAAACAATTACTTTCCATAGTAACAAGTGACAGAAAATTTCAGCACACTAAATGAATTTTTCCTTACCAAATTCCACCTACCAAAGGTGCTTCACTCCTCGGCAACGGCGCCAGAAAAGAGTCTTGATGACCCACAAGTATAGGGGATCTATTGTAGTCCTTTCGATAAGTAAGAGTGTCGAACCCAACGAGGAGAAGAAGGAAATGATAAGCAGTTTTCAGCAAGGTATTCTCTGCAAGTACTGAAACAAATGGTAACAGATAGTTTTATGATAAGATAAATGGTAACAAGCAACAAGTAATAAAAGTAAATAAGGTGCAGCAAGGTGGCCCAATCCTTTTTGTAGCAAAGGACAAGCCTTGACAAACTCTTATGATAGAAAAAGCGCTCCCGAGGACACATGGGAATATCGTCAAGCTAGTTTTCATCACGCTCAAATGATTCGCGTTCGGTACTTTGATAATTTGATATGTGGGTGGACCGGTGCTTGGGTACTGCCCTTACTTGGACAAGCATCCCACTTATGATTAACCTCTATTGCAAGCATCCGCAACTACAACAAAAGTATTAAGGTAAACCTAACCATAGCATGAAACATGTTGATCCAAATCAGCCCCTTACGAAGCAACGCATAAACTAGGGTTTAAGCTTCTGTCACTCTAGCAACCCATCATCTACTTATTACTTCCCAATGCCTTCCTCTAGGCCCAAATAATGGTGAAGTGTTATGTAGTCGACGTTCACATAACACCACTAGAGGTTAGACAACATACATCTTATCAAAATATCGAACGAATACCAAATTCACATGACTACTAATAGCAAGACTTCTCCCTTGTCCTCAGGAACAAACGTAACTACTCACAAAGCATATTCATGATCATAATCAGAGGGGTAATAATATGCATAAAGGATCTGAACATATGGTCTTCTACAAAATAAACCAACTAGCATCAACTACAAAGAGTAATCAACACTACTAGCAACCTACTAGCACCAATCCCGGACTTGGAGACAAGAATTGGATACAAGAGATGAACTAGGGTTTGGAGATGAGATGGTGCTGGTGAAGATGTTCATGGAGATTGCCCTCTCCTGATGACAGGAGCGTTGGTGATGACGATGGTGATGATTTCCCCCTCCCGGAGGGAAGTGTCCCCGGCAGAAAAGCTCCGCCAGAGCCCTAGATTGGTTCCGCCAAGGTTCCGACTCATGGTGGCGGAGTCTCGTCCCGAAAGGTTCTCTCTGGCTTTTTTTTCATCGAAAGACTTCATATAGGAGAAGATGGGCGTCGGAGAGCCACCAGGGGGCCCACAAGGTAGGGGGGCGTTCCCAGGGGGGCGCCCCCCACCCTCGTGAGCAGGGTGTGGGCCCCCTGGCCTTCATCTTTGGCGATGAGTTTTCTTTATTTATTCCAAGGTATTCCGTGGAGTTTCAGGACTTTTGGAGTTGCGCAGAATAGTCCTTCAATATTTGCTCCTTTTCCAGCCTAGAATTCCACCTACCGGCATTCTCCCTCTTCATGTAAACCTTGTAAAATAAGAGAGAATAGCCATAAGTATTGTGACATAACGTGAAATAACAGCCCATAATGCAATAAATATTGACATAAAAGCATGATGCAAAATGGACGTATCAGGCGGCTCAGATGCAAGCGCAGGTGCTCGACAATTACACTAGCCGGCGGGTCAGCGGAGCAAGTTAAGGCGCTTGGCGAGTCGGTGCAACAGCAACCGCAGAGATTATGCACGAGACCCGGATGGTGATTCATGCCAATGGCAGCGGCTCCGGCCAACACCGGCTTGCTGCGAGGGTAAACCGGCCTGGAGCGGCGAAGCAAGGCCACACAGAGGGGTGTCTCAGCAGCAGCGTCTCTACACAGAGAAGAATCAGCGGCGGCAGAGGCAGAGGTAACCCGCAGGCATGACGACTCAAAGACGGCGTGAAGCAACAGAGGAGGCGTGACCCCAGCAGCTTCAAGGACAACACAAGGCAACATGGCGGCTTAGCGACAAGGGTGATAGCAGCTCAGCGCCCCACAGCGGCTCGCATGCATGTTGAGGCAGTCCTTCGTCGACTCAGGGGCGCGGCGGCTTGGCACAGCTTCAGAAATGAAGGTGAGGCCACTGGCAACTCGGGGGTGTGGATGCGGCCCAGAACAGAGGCCGACACAGGCTGACTGGAAGGTCGCGGCGTCGATGACGGTTTGGAGTGGAGTCTGGTGGTGGATCAAGGTGACGCAGAGGTGTGTTTGCGTAGTATAGCAGTATCAGAAGTGCTTGTGGAAGAAAACAAGCGAGCATGACTCGGAGACACTCATGTGTGGCGACTTAGAGCATCGACTTGGTGAAGACCAATGACTCGTCCGCTAAGTCGTGCAGGGACGGGCCGCAGCTGCGGTGAGCATCGAGGCAAAGGTAATCCGGATAGTGACTCGGAAACAAAACCAAAGTCAGAGCTCTGGTTGGAGTTTGCTTTGACCTCCCGATCCATCATCATGGAGCTAATAATTAACCACTCCGATCTCTTTTTGCATAAACAAACTCTGATTCATGATTTGATGGCCCAATTGAGATTTGTCCTGTGTTTGCACAACTGGTATTCTTATCTGACTCGGTGTACCTGTACTCGATGAAACAGGGACTAACCATGCTGGTTTCGGCGAGTTATGAATCCAGATTCGACGCCGGTGAAAACAAGCAGCAGCGGAGTCAACGTTCTCGGCGATTTGTGATTTTTTTGTATTTGAAGTGCTAGTTTGATCATGACCTAGCAATAATCAAATTGTCTTGAAACACCAGGCAATATTTCTGCATCTAGACTTGAAATGACCTTTTAATGCGACTGCTGTGGATGAAAAACTTGTCCCTGGTCCTGAATCACACTGGTCCTCTTAGTTGCGTCAACTCGGCAACCATGTGGCGGCGCACTTGACGCAACCCTAATTTCTTGAATTTTCTTCATCCAATCAATCGCGATCTTCTCGACCCAAAAAGATTTCCCTTCAAGAACTCAACACCATCATGAGCCATCCCCATGGTGGGTGCCAACTGTCGTGGATTTTTCACGACAGATGTCCTAATGTGAGGACTTAGTCATGAGGCCAACGCATCTATTTGGTAGCTTGAGAGGGGTTGAGTGGGACGAGAGACACGAGGTTTTACCTAGGTTCGGCCCCTCACGGTGGAGGTAAAAGCATATATCCTGCTTCATTAATATTGATGATGATGATCACGATTACAGGGTGCTCTCTTTTTAGAGCTATTGACTTGTCTGTCTATCTAGACTTGTAAAACTTGTCCCTCTTGGTGTGCCTTGCCCCTCCTTATATAAGTTGAAGGGGCGGCTTACATGACTAATCCTATTAGGATTAGGATTACTCTTTTACAAGTGGAGTCCTAGTCTTGCTTCCTTTGTAAGGGAATATTCCTTATGATTTCCTCTTAAGCCGGCCCACCATAACATGAGCCGACCTTCTGGGCCTCGAGTCTTCTAGGCCTCTGGGTCTTGTCGCTCCTCTAACCCGCCTACCGGGTCACCAATGAGTCACCTGGTTCGGCCTGGTTATCAGTGAGTGGAGAGATCCGGGCGGTTCACTTAGTGAGTCGCCAAATCAGGGTGGGTCACCAGTGAGTCGCCAAGCCCGGCCGGGTCATACCGCGGGTATATCCCTGACACACCGTATTATTTGCCTTCATGAGAGAAGCCTCTAGTGAAACATATGGCCCCCGGGTCTATTTTCCATCATATTAGTTTTACTATTTTGCAATCTTTTATTTTCAGATCTATAAATTAAAAAACCCAAAAAGATTTTATCTTTTGTTTATCTATCTCTATCAGATCTCACTTTTGCAAGTAACCGTGAAGGGATTGACAACCCCTTTATCGCTATGGGTGCAAGTTGTTTGATTTTTTGTGCAGGTATTGGTGATTTGTGTGTTCTTCTCCTACTGGATTGATACCTTGGTTCCCAAACTAAGGGAAATATTTATCTCTACTTTGCTGCATCACCCTTTCCTCTTCAAGGGAAAAACAAACGCAAGCTCAAGAAGTAGCAGGGGACGAGAGAGAGGGAGGTTTCCGATGATGAGGATTGAGGCGACAGAGAGGGTTATGGCGATGCGGTGTGTGGCAAGCGGCGGCGAGGCACGACTTTTATAGCCACGAAAGGGCGGGAGAGGTGATGCCATGCGGTGGGAAAGGGCGGGACATGCGTCGGCTCGCCATCACTGTGCCTCTAGACCTTCGAAACTGGCATGGGAGCCGAGTCCATGAGGATGACGAAGGTTCTCGGCATCGCCCAGTCGCTGACTCGGTGGGTCCACGTGGCAGGAATTTTGCTTTCGCGCCAAATTTCTTTCCTCGGCGCCCCTAGCACGCTGGGTTTGGCCTAGGTCCGTCGGCGCCAATTTCTGCCCTAACCGGCGAAATTTGGGCTCCTGGGGACGCGACTGGCCCATTTTTTGGAGCCGGGATAAAAAAGGTGATGATGCTAACACTGATGGTAATGTTGGCGATGAAGGTAATGACGCTACTATTGGTGATGACACCAATAGTTCTTTTAATCTTGATATATTTAATCTTAGATATTGGGATGATCTTGATACAAAAACGATTGATATTTTGGTGCAAAAGGGTCATAAAAGAGACTTGTCTATTGAGCATGGTCCTAGAGACAAATTATCTAGAAGGTTTTCTGCATCGGCATACAATAGAGTTCTTCCAAATGGTGAAAGTGTGATAGAGAATGCCTTGTATACATCAAAAAGCTTGACAAAATATTTTGTTTGTTGCTGCAAATTATTGAGAAAGGGTCTTGTGAGAGGATCGTTAGCAAATGATGGTTTCAATGATTGGATACATCTTAATAATTCACTTAAAAAGCATTAAAATAGTAGAGAACATGTCACAAATATGAATACATGGTATGACTTGCGTATGAGGTTTCAGAATAATCAAACAATTGATAAAGTTGCTCAGCGAGAACTTGAAAAGGAAAGCGAGCATTGGAGAAAAGATTTTTACATGATTGTTTCGATTGTACAATTTCTTGAAGAACATACCATAGCATTTCATGGCAGCAATAGCAAGTTGTAACAAGACAACAATGGCAATTTCTTAGGACTGCTTCAAATTTTGGCTCAATTTGATCCAATTATGAAAACATGTTAATTGCATTACCAATGATAAAACCCGTGATCATTATCTTGGTCCTTCCATCCAGAATGAGTTGATAACTTTGCTAGCTACTGTAATCAGGTCAGAAATTGTTGAAAAAGGTTAAAAAAGTGAAATACTTCTTAGTTACACTTGACTGTACTCCTGGTTCAAGCCACCAAGAACAAATGTCTTTGATAATAAGGTATGTTGATGTATCTTCGGGCTCTGTTTGCAGAATCATTCTTAGGTTTTTTGGATGTGAATGATACCACCGAGCACATATTGTTTGATGTTCTATAAGAGGAATTGAGGAGTCTTGAACTTGATATAGACAATGTGCGAGGGCAATGATATGACAATGGGTCGAACATGAAAGGAAACATCAAGGGGTACAAAGAAACCGTTGAATATAAATCCATGAGCTTTTTACTCAGCTTGTGGTTGTCATAGTTTGAACTTGACACTATCTGATATGGAAAATTCATGTCATAAAGTAACTAATTTTTTTTGGAGTTTTTAAGAACATCTATACAACATTTGCTAATTCTACTAAGAGGTGAAAATTCTTAAGGATAATATAAGAAGATTGACTCTCAAGTCATTGTCAGCTACTCGTTGGGAGAGTCGTGTTGATAGTGTTAAGGCTATAAGGTTTCAGATCTTAGATATAAGGGAAGCTTTGCCACAAGTGGCGGAAAGTGATAAAGATCCGTTAACAAGTAGTATAGCTAAATTGTTGGCAGAAAATGAACTTGTGACTTTGAATTTTTATTATCTACAATCATATGGTATGATATATTATCTTCTGTTAATTTGGTCAGCAAGCAACTAGAATCAAAGGATATGCTTATTGATATTGCAATTGAGTATGTATAGGGGCTGATTTCCCTTTTCAATAAGTATACGGAAACTGGCTATTCAAAAGCATTAGAAGCTGCAAAAGAAATTGTGATGGAGATGGATATTCATACAGGGTTCCGCACAAAGCATAAAATCAAAAGAAAAAGATAGTTTGATGAGGTGGACATGATGCATTTCTTGATTCACAACCTACAGAAAAGTCGTTAGGGTCAGTTATTTTATACTTGTTGTTGATCAAGCTATAGCTTCACTTACCAGAAGATTTGAACAATATCAGGAGCATGAAAAAATAATATCTTGTTTACTTTAGATAGGATAGGATCCTTTGATGATAAGAGTTTGCTTGACGCTTATGTTTATTAGGAAGTATTAGTATTGGTTTAGGAGTCCTTCGGCCTTGAACATGGATAAGTTGCTTTCATTACACTCTATGAGAGCCTAGGTTTAGGTCTCCTTCATGTGTCACAACTCACGTTCGCTTGATTTTTTTCGGTCTTCTCTCTCTCTCTCTCTCCCTCTCTCTCCTATTTGATCGAATATATTGATTCTCGGTCTAGTTCTCTGGCGTGTTCATACGATGCCGCCTCCCCTCCCAGATCGAGCCCAAGCTGGCCTACTTCCTCACCCGCTTGCGTGGTATCAGCTCGCAATGTCCCATCCACGCGCACACCCCACTAGGATGCACATGAGTAGCTAGGTCCCGGTTTCTATGGTCAGCGGTGCCATGCACCAGCACTCCTCAGGCCAACTCCAACGCGCAACACCAAATGGTCCGGCCGCGTCCGTTTGGGGGAAAACAAACAGAACAAGACACCCAACGCGCGGTCGTAAACGGACCGTCGTCTGTTTTTCGTCCGCTTTCAATCCATTCCCAGCCGAAAGTTGGGCCGCGTTTGCGGCCGAAAGGACACACGCGGACGGCACGTGCCCAGGCCCTCCCCTTTTGCAGCCCCCTTTTCCTCGACGCTCGAACCCCCAACCTCGGCCGCCTGATTTCAGCACATCCGGCCGCCGGATTTGGAGCCCCCTGAGGGAGTCCTGGATTAGAGGGTCCTCGGACAGCCGGACTATATACTTTGGCCGGACTGTTGGACTATGAAGATACAAGATTGAAGACTTCTACCCGTGTCCGGGTGGGACTCTCCTTTGCATGGAAGGCAAGCTTGGAGATTCGGATGTGTAGATCTCCTTCTCTGTAACCGACTCTGCGTAACCCTAGACCCCTCCGGTGTCTATATAAACTAGAGGGTTTAGTCCCTAGAACAACAATCAGAATCATAGGCTAGCTTCTAGGGTTTAGCCTTTACGATCTCGTGGTAGATCAACTCTTGTAATACTCATGTCATGAAGATCAATCAAGTAGGAAGTAGGGTATCACCTCCATCGAGAGGGCCCGAACCTGGGTAAACATCGTGTCCCCCGCCTCCTCTTACCATTAGCCTTGGACGCACAGTTCGGGACCCCCTACCCGAGATCCGCCGGTTTTGACACCGACATTGGTGCTTTCATTGAGAGTTCTAGTGTGTCGCCAGGGTAAGGCTTGATGGCTCGTTCAACATCAGCAATGATGCAGTCCAGGGTGAGGTTTTTCTCCCCGGACAGATCTCCATATTCGACAGCTTCGTACTGCAGGCCAACTTGCTTGGCCATCTGGAGCAGATCGACATCTACGCCCCTGGCCATCAGGTCAGGTTTGGAAACTTGAACTACACAGCCGACATCCGCGGGTACTTGATCTTCGATGGATTCAATCCCGAACAGTCACGACGGGCATGACTTAGATCTGCTATCGAACGGTGTTCGGGATATCGCGCTTGTGGCTGCCCCAGCCTTCGATCTGGAGCAGATCACGCCATCCGAGGATGAGTGGATGGACCCCACCATGGAGGCCGCACATTCATCAGCGTTGGAGCCGAACACAAACTTCACCTCCAAAGAGATCTTTGTCATCGGGCCCTCGAACTCATTTCCGGGGTTCCGAACCACGAACGTCCGTGCCTATCGAATCTGATTGGGCACCGGCCATGGAGTTTACCTCCGTGGATATCTTTCAGCACTCACCCCTGGGCGACGTGCTAAACTCATTGAGCTCTCTCTCTCTCTATCAGGATACTCTTGGCCGAACTATGCCTGGCTTGAGTGGGAAGCGGATGATGAAGAAATTCGTTCCCCACCCACCACCCACTTAATAGCAACTGTCGATAACTTAACCGACATGCTTGACTTCGACTCTGAAGACATCGACGGTATGGACGACGATGCCGAAGATGAACGGGAACCACCGCCCACGGGGCACTGGACAGCCACCTCATCATATGATATATACATGGTGGACACACTCAGGGAAAACAACGACGATGAAAAGGATGCAATGGAGGATAACCCCGTCGGGTAGAAACCAAAGCGACAGCGCATGCGCCACTCTAAATCCCGCCACAACAAAAACATTGATAAGATCGCAAGAAAAATATCACCCCTGTTGACTCCAAAGGAAACGACGACCCCATGGACCCAGCGATGGAGCAGGACGAACCAGGGGACGCTGAACATAGTCCGGAGCAGATGTCCAATGACGACGATCCCGAGGGTAAAACTCATCAACCTGCCTCCGGAGAGGAGGAAAGTCCGGACAAAAATACAGAAAAACACTCGGAGCAAGAGAACCTCCACAAAAGGCTTATTGCCACCGCGAGGAGCCTGAAGAAGCAGAAGCAAAGGCTTAAGGCCGCGCGGGATACGCTCAACCACTGATGGAACAAAGTGCTAGACACTGAAGAAAAATACGGCGACGATCGCCACACAAAGAGCTACCTAAAGCGCAAGCTACTACCCTAATTCGACGATGAGGCCATAGATCCCATTCCGCCGAAGTGTAATACGGCCGATCAGCTGGACCGACCGCCCCGTGTCCGCGGCAGGGCGGCTAATGATGCTGCACACAAGTCAGCACACGATTTACGTGAGCTCCTGGACAAAAAGGCCGGTGTGACCAGGTCCATCTATGGATCTAGAAAACGTGCTCCGGCACAAGATCACAGCCACCTAAACGATCATATTAATCGAATACCAGCTCGGAATCAACCCCGAACACAACAACCGTCAACAGCATGCCACGACACATCCAATTACAGGGGTGTTGTGCACCCCCTGTACTTCACCGATGAAGTGCAGGATCATGAATTTCCAGAGGGATTTAAACCCGTGAATATAGAGGCATACGACGGAACAACAGACCCTGGGGTCTAGATTGAGGAATTTATCCTCCATATCCACATGGCTCGCGGAGATGATCTCCACGCCATTAAATACCTGTCGCTCAAGTTGAAAGGACCAGCTCGGCATTGGTTGAAAAGCCTCCCCGAAAACTCAATCGGAAGTTGGGAGGAACTTGAGGATGCTTTCAGGGCCAATTTTCAAGGGACCTATGTCCGACCTCTGGATGCAGACGATTTAAGTCACATAATCCAACAACCCGGGGAGTCAGTCCGTAAGCTTTGGAACAGATTTCTCACTAAGAAGAATCAAATCGTTGATTGCCCGGATGCCGAAGCCTTAGCAGCTTTCAAGCACAGTATCTGAGAGGAATGGCTTGCCGATGAAGTGCAGGATCATGAATTTCCAGAGGGATTTAAACCCGTGAATATAGAGGCATACGACGGAACAACAGACCCTGGGGTCTAGATTGAGGAATTTATCCTCCATATCCACATGGCTCGCGGAGATGATCTCCACGCCATTAAATACCTGTCGCTCAAGTTGAAAGGACCAGCTCGGCATTGGTTGAAAAGCCTCCCCGAAAACTCAATCGGAAGTTGGGAGGAACTTGAGGATGCTTTCAAGGCCAATTTTCAAGGGACCTATGTCCGACCTCCGGATGCAGACGATTTAAGTCACATAATCCAACAACCCGGGGAGTCAGTCCGTAAGCTTTGGAACAGATTTCTCACTAAGAAGAATCAAATCGTTGATTGCCCGGATGCCGAAGCCTTAGCAGCTTTCAAGCACAGTATCTGAGAGGAATGGCTTGCCACACACCTCGGCCAAGAAAAGCCGAGGACAATGACAGCCCTAACAAGCCTTATGACCCGCTTCTGTGCGGGAGAGGACAACTGGTTGGCCCGTAGTGGCACCAGCGACCCAAGCACATCCGAAATCAGGGATGGCAACGGGATGCTGCAACGCAATAAAAACAAACGTCAAAGCAATGGAGACAGTCTAGATAACACGACAGTCAACGCCGGATTCAGGGGCTCTCGACCCAGTCAACGGAAAAAGCAATTTAAAGGCAGCAGAGATGGATCGTCCAACCTAAATAAGGTTCTAGACAGATTATGTCAAATTCATGTCACCCCCGAAAAACCTGCAAACCACACCCATAGAGAATGCTTGGTCTTCAAGTAGGCCAGCAAGCTAAACCCAAACACAAAGGAAGGTAGGCGCTAAGTGAAGACGAGGATGAGCCTCGCCAGCCGAACACTGGAGAACAAAAAAAATTCCCACCAGAAGTCAAAACAGTGAATATGATTTACGCAACTCACATACCAAAGAGAAGGCGCAAATGCGCACTCAGAGACGTATACGCTGTAGAGCCACTACAAAAAAATACACTTCCGTGATTATACGTGTTTGTCATAGTAGGTCGCGTTTTTTGTCATGCATGTACATCCATGACAAATTTATGACAGAATCAAGATAGTCATACCTGTGCTGTCGTAGAAGTGGTCGATGACATTACCAAAATTATCATCACGGAAGTGTCCACTTCCATGATGATAAATCGCGCGTCACAGAAGTGCTTTCGTCAAGGGTGACCGACACGTGGCATCCACCGTAATGGAACGCCGTTAAGCTATCGGGTCGGGTTTTGGATCCGATAACCCGTTAACAGCCCCGACCAATGGGGATTTTCCATGTGTAAAATCATCATTAGCTGGAGGAGACACGTGTCAGGTCCGCGTTGGCACAGGTGTCACGCATCCAATGGGCGAGACGCACCTATGATATGTTGACACGTGGACCGGCCCATCAAAATTAAATGGGTCGGCCCAACTAAAGGCCCACAAGATTTTGCGGACCATAATGGGCCGGCCTAGTTAAAGGCACATGAGATTTTGCAGGCCATAATGGGTTGGCCCAGCTAACGGCCCACAAGATTTCGCGGGCCATAATGGGCCAGCCTAGGTAAAGGCCCACAAGATTTTTGTTTGCCATAATGGGCCGGCCCAGGTAAAGGCCCACAAGATTCTTGCGGATCATAATGGGCCGGCCTGGCTAAAGGCCCACGAGATTTAGCCGACAATAACGAGTCGGACCAGCTATAGGCCCACACGAATTTGAGGGCCCTAGTAGGCCGACCCATTAACTGGCTGCCATGTTTTGGGCCAAATGCCGGCCCATATTTGATCCGGTCCATTAATGGCCTGCCATGTTCCGGGCCTAATAGTGGCCCATATGAGATCCGGCTCGTTAAAATCCTACCATGTTCTGGGCCAAATTACGACCCAGATCAGGTACGGCCCTTTAAGAGGCTATGGGCTCAATTATGTCCCATATCAGATTCAGCCTGTCAACTCGACACTATGCTTTTGGGCCCACTTGCTAGAGGCCCACTTAGTAATTCGGCCTGACATTAGTTTTGGCCTCTTAAGGACCCGTTTAACATTTCGGCCCTATATTAATTTTGGCATGTTAAATGCCCGTCATATAGTTGGGCCTAACTACGACCCGGTTTGCATCCGGCCTGCTCGCAGCCAATATCTGATTGGGCCAAACAAGGACTGAGACAATTTTGGCCTGTTAAAAGCCCATGATTTTATTCGCACAATCATGGGCCGGGGTTCATTTTGGGCTGCTGCCGGCCCGTTAGCTGTTCGGCACATTTCAAGCCCAACCTACATCGTGATTGCATGACGGCCCGATTATGTACCGTAATTTTATGGTTTGGCCGGTTTACTGTGAAGACAGTAAAACAACTGCAGCATCGTGAATAAGAAAAAACCTAGACTATACAATAAAGAAATTACAGCATATTACATCCACTGGGCATCAAAGTTCGCCACTATGATAATAAAGCACAAGCAGACAGCAGATTACATACACTGGGCATCAAAGATCGCCACTAGTGCAAATAAACATGCCGACAAAATAATATACAAAACCAAGAGCACTTCAATAGAGTTCAAGAAAGGTTAGCCCTACTGGGGAGCTGCAGCACAAGCAGGTGAGCAAGATGATGAGACTGCGCTTGTTCAACACTTAAATCTTCCTCACTCTGAAAGATAAACAAGCACACAGATGACAGGTTTTGCACCTAAAAGTATCAGTGCTGACAATTCATCACATTTCTTACTGACGAATAAAGTGACACAGTTTAAAATTGCATTAACACAATATGGTATTGTTCAGGTCAAGACATGGAAGGAAATGACATTGTGAAGGAGTTGGCAGCTTCACGACACCACTGGATTACAGATCAAGAACATGTAAGTATGAATGGTTAGTGTGCTGTCAATTTATCCCATTTCAGATTGGCAAATAAAGAGACAGTTTAAATAATACTCCCTCCGTCCAGAATTACTTGTCATCAAAATGGATGTGTCTAGAACTAAAATACATCTAGATACATCCATTTCAATGACATGTATTTTCGGACGGAGGGAGTAGTAGAATGATATGACATTGTTCATAGTTAAGACATTGTAGAATATGACATTGTGCCGTAGTGGCTAGGTTCACCACACCACTGGATTACGGATGAAGAACAGAAGCAAACATGTAGTGCAAAAGAAGATCACTTGCTCTGTATACTTTAATTTACATGGTGTGAAAAAGGAACTTGGTTGTACAACTAAAAACTTAAATTGAGAAAGGACAAACTTTTGTTTATGAACTACTCCCTCCGTTCTAAAATAGATGACCCAACTTTATACTAACTTCAGTACAAAATTGGGTCATCTATTTTGGAACGGAGAGAGTACATAATAAACTTTAAACATGCAATTTTATGCAAACACCAAAAACAAACAGTTGTTGCAGTCATGCCTAACCAAATATATACAACAAAGTTTGAAGGCTTGAGATGGACAAACTTACATTATTGGTGAAGACAGGCTCTATAAAGGCCTTGTCCATGCTGATGGGGGGGGGGCAATTCAAGAAGTTTACCACAGAATCTTCTTCATAAGCATTACCTTTATTCTACATTTTGTTAAGAGTAAATATAGATGTGATTATATACAAAAAATGGAGAATATTTAAGATAAGATGAAGAGTGATGCTACATAACCAAGTAGCTATAAATGTAAGTGCAGTGATACAGGCAAAAGGTATAGCCAAGAGCAATGCACATCTAAACTTCTTCAGTACCAACCTTATGGTAAGAGTAAATATAGATCTGATGTGTAGAAAATGGAGGGCAAAGGAAAATAATCTGCAGAGAGATGGTACATGAACAACTACCTGTCATTATAAGTACACTAATAAAGGACATCATGTACTTACCAGAACAATGCAGAGCTAAAAAACATTGGCATTGGATACTGAAGAATTTGGAGCGAACAATTGATAAGCAAGCTATCATGCATACTGTTGTCACATAATGAACCAGGTATGTATGCAAGTACAGTGATACAGGACAACATGTACTAACAAGAGCAAAGAAGCGGGCAGCATATTTGCGATATCCTGTCATTCTTTTCAAACCGGAATTCTTCTTTGAGCAGATTTCCTGCAAACAAGATCCGTAAGGCACATGCGGAAAACTAGAAGTTCAAATTGTCATGTGCTTTCATAGACAGTACCTCATCCTGGGAACGAGACCAGTGCATAACAAAGTTTTTCCATTCAATATCTTCTAAATGTAGCACATGAGACTTCACTTGAAATTCGTTTATAGATTTGCCACCAAAGTGTGATTTCCTCAGGTAACACTGATACTGCTGCAAAGCTTCCTTGAAAAGCACAAGCAAGATTTCCTCGTCATGTCTATCCAGATTGACCCTCGCCTAGTTACAACAATGTAATGTAAATCATTCATGTGTTCAATCAGCAGAAAACAGGAAAATAATAACCATGAATAATAGCACTTACATGTAAGTTGGACAGGAAGATGTGAAAATGGTGTTTGTCTTCACAATCATCTTGCCATGATGGGAATATATGCACTAACAACCTTGGAAGCATTGTCTTTTAAACTGGGAATAAATGGAATGGGGTTCCAATCTGTAGGAATTGGCCATCTCTGCAGTTGGGATAGGTCTTCGGCCGGTGGACTTGCTGTACTTTTTGCTGGGGTGGGATTTTTCTGTGGTACAGCTGGTGCTATGGCAAATGAAATCGGTATACCTTTTGCTGGAGTGCAGGTCCTGTGTCATGTGGCTAGTGGTGTGGCCAGTGAAGTATGGGTACAGTCTGCTAGAGTCGGTCGTATGTTTTGTGTCACAGCTCTATCGAACATGGTAAAGAAGAGCAAGCAGATTTTGGATAATAAAATGTTGGTTGCACAGTGCCCACACATGATGAACCAGAGCACATTAAGACTGCAACTCCCAGCTGTCTCTCGACCATTTCAGGCGGTTGGATGAAGATCCAACATCTCCTAACGCTTCTTCTTCCTTGTCTGTGATTCTTCCCATACAGAACACTGCACGGGCCGCTGGCCGGACCACCGGCCCCCACCGCCTGTGTTCCTCCGCCACCCCACCCCCCACCCGTGTCGAGTTTTCTTCGTTCGGCGAGGCCCCACAACCACCCGAGCCCCTTGGATCGCACCAGCAAACTCCGGCGAGCTCTGAAAAATCGACTGACCCAATTTCGAAATTTAGTCTACTGTGATTTAACTAGTGTGGAATATAAAAGGGGAAAACCATATGCATTGGGAGTATAGTGCTGAGCGTGCCATGGCGGATCTCGAGGTGCAAATCGGACAAAGGTAACTTCGCAACCAAGACAAGAAATCAGAGTAAAGCAGTGACGATCTATTTTCTTGCTGTGATAAATAAGTTGAGCAGATACGAAAGAGTACCGCCTCTGGTGCGGCGCCGTGTACGCATCTGGTGAGAATTTGATGGTGCTGCGGTAGCGATGGCTGTCGGCGGCGTGGAAGCAGATCTAGGAGGGTAGACGGTAGCGGCAGGGCACGGTGGACGAGACAGTCGTAGGAGTGGCGCCGGCAAGGTGGACGACGGCGGGGATGAAGCGAGAGGACGGGATGCAAGGATCCCGGTCCAAAGGCGTGGATGAGAGAGGTCGATCTCTTGTAATGGACGGCGGCGTTGGGGTATCAGCTCCGGCATGGTGGAGGAGGACTATGGTGGATGGGGTGGCAGACGGCGGCGGACGCAGGAGGGTGGGGTGGAGAGGGTGTTTTGGCGCCCACGGAGTACAAATGGGGAAAAGGGAGGTAGAGAGGAAGGGGGGAACAATATAGTCAGGGCGCGCTTGTCTCAAATGCAAGGAAATTTACAAACTTAGCCCCCGTTTCAAATTTCTACTACGTACATCATAGCAACATTAGTCGGTTGGGGATAGGACGGTAATCTTGCATACACCGAATATTTGCCGACGAGAGTTTGTTTTTGGCGCCCACCGTGTATAAATATGAACTGGGGAGGGAGTCGATTTCGGCCGAGGGCACACTGTGTTTTTGCGCCCACCGTGTATGAATCCGGGTGAGAGGCGGTTACGTCACGTTTGGGTGAAATTACAAACCTACCCCTATCGAAACCTATAGAAATCTAGCAGATAGGCTTTGCGTGGCAGGGATAGGAAGTAGTGTCATCTCGCAGATTTTCGTTTCAGGCGGTTACTGCGACTTTCCCCACTTCGTTCAAATTTTGCACAGTGCACGTTTACCGTGCCAACTCAATTCGAATCCCATTTGTATTCTACTATTTTTTTCGGGCGGGATCCATTTTCAATTGGAATTACATTCTATATACATCATTTTTTTACATATATACTTTCAAAAGCACAACAAAGAATTCTGCTCCTTTATATGTATAATATGATTTACAAATACAACGATCTTGAAATCTTAAGGTTGAATTCGAAAAAATTTAACCAAATTATGTTCTACTAAAATGTATGGATCAGTAATATCTACATATTAAATAACATAGATGTGCGTGAGTTCATATGAATATGCATGTTTGATAGATCAATTTTGGTTCGAGTATGGATTACATGTATCATCATCTTGAATTCAAATATTTGAATCCCTTTTTTGTTCACTCCTTTCACGCCCATCTCTCTCGCATGCATGCTCCTTCAGGTAGCCATCACTCTCTTTTCTCCAGCTGACCGGCACGCTCACTTCATGTTTCTCCTATCCTCGCAAACATGGTCTCTCGACGTCTCCCTTGAGAAGTGTCACACTCTCCCTATCATTATACATTACAAGGTTTTCATTATCTCTCACGTCTCTACTGTTCTCTGGTATCACTCGATACCTAAGCTTTCTTTTTCACCGGCACACACACAGTATCCACTCGTCTTTCACTTTGTCTTTCTCTCTATGGGATTCTCTCACACACCCTATATGTCTCTACATATGACTCATACCACTAAAATTACTCTCTCTCTCTCTCTCTCTTGTAGACACAACATTTGTTGCGGTCTCCTTTTCGTCTCCATCCCAGACTGACACCGATCAGACAACCTCGACTACCGTCTCCTCTCTCTCTCTCTCTCTCTCTCTCTCTCTCTCTCTCAGACACACACACACACAACTCCTGCTTCCACCCCCTTCCTGACTACCGTCTCTCTCTCACACACACAAAACTATCGCTTTCGCACCCCGACTCGTATTTCTCTCACAAGCATTTATCGACTAGCTAGACTCTAGATAGGTTTATACACCCGCACACTCATGCTTCCACCATCGCATACATGTCTCTCTCTCGCTCCTTGCATCTATATAGCTTTTTCTTCCCTTCTCGAGACACGCCCTCTCGATCGTGCACACACACATTATCGCCTCATTTTAAGCTGATACCTATCGCACACACACTACTTGTGTCTTTATCACACATGCACTCCGTCCTCCTCCACTCTCCCTCTCTCACACACACACATGGGTTTTTGCAACAACTAGCAAGATGCCATGCGTTGCACGGAACATCAAGATGCATTTGTATGAGTAGTTTATCTTGTGGGGGAAAAGGATGAACGAGGGAAGACCTTATTTGCAAATATGGAAAGGGGTGTGGGTATCTTTTTGCAAAATTGCCATAGTTTCCTTCCTATCCGTCAGATATAGATCGGAAGGCCTATATTGTAGGATGGCAGGCACACGATCATCACCGACAATGCTTTTTATAAGAGTAGGGATAAAAAATAGAGTTGGTGATGATGGTGGGCCTGCCATCCTGCAATGTAGGTCGTCTGATTTATATCTGACGGATAGGAAGGAAAATATGGCAATTTACCCACACTCTTCACAACATTTGCAGATAAGGCCTTCCCTCGTTCATCCTTTTCTGCCACGAGATTTTGATGTTCCGTGCAATGCACGGGCATCTTGCTAGTAAGAGTAGAAATTAGACATACTCCCTTCGTCTGCGAATAAGTGTACATCTAGCTTTTGTCTTAAGTCAAAGTTTTAAAACTTTGACCAACTTTCTAGGGAAAAGTAGAAGCATTTATGGCACTAAATTAGTATCACTAGATCTTTTTTGAAATGTACTTTGATAATATACCAATTTGATGCCATATATGTTACTACTATTTTTTATAAAGTTGGTCAAAATTTTAAAACTTTGACTTAGAATAAAAGCTATATGTACACTTATTCGTGGACGGAGGGAGTATACCACTTCTTGTATCTTGAAACCAACACCATGCCTCCCTTATCTCATCAAAACCGCCAAAGGAATATATTTTGAGTGAAACATAACATATTTTTAGTGATATGCATACTTCAAAACTAGACTTTTTTTCTATCAAATCGGTGAATATGTATTAATCTACTTTGATCGTGTGGCAATGCATTGGCACATTGCTAGTAGTTATTATAATTATTTGGACACCAGACAAACGGTGGAGAACATATACGAAGATAAGAGGCGCACGCACGCAGTCGGCCTCTCGCTGTCTCGCACACATGAGTGTTATGTAAAGGCGACGTTAACAAATAAACACTAAAACCCTAGGTGCATGATTGCTGCATTCGCGGGTACCGGGTACGTGGTGGAGCACCTTTGTAGGAGTTGATGGACGGGACCACAGGTGAATGACTTGGAGCGCGGTCGCTCGCCAGTTGCCACAGACCGAGTAGCCATGTTTAAAATATCGTTTTTTAGCGGGGTCAAGAGTTCCGATTTTAAATGGCACGTTATAAGTAGTAAGTAGTTTTTAGAACGATTGGTATGGAGCAAAAATGGAATTCATAGTACTACGTACCTCCTTGGCGTATGGTTGTATGGGTTTATGTTACGAGATGTTGAACCTGGTAGTTCTAGGGAAAATACTATGGTTTAGATTTAGATGCTGGTTTTCAGTAATCGGAAGGGGAAACCCTTCTTTGATTAAAAAAAACTACTACCTTCATTCTGGTTTACTAGTCCCAATCGTACTTTGGGTCAAAGTTTGTCCACGAATTTTACTTGTAAAATATGAATGGAAAATGAGATTTTGTTATAACCAACAAAAAAGGACTGGAGGGAGTGATTGCTCTGACACAGACGTGACCTCTCATAGCGCAGGTATTGAACCGGCGCGCCGGCCAAGAGGGCCGCACTCGCTGCAGGCCCGGCTGAGCAAGCCTCCTCGCCGCGTGCAACCAGCTTAAGACTGCCCCGTCTTCCTTCATTGAATCCGCGTGTGTGCCGGCAACACGTCCTTCCGCGAGCCGGCAGGCATTTTAGAACACAAAAAATGACTAAAATATAATTAATTTACGTATGGTCTTGACTTGTTGTGCTCACACTGGTAGCAGGAACTAGTAGAGGTTTTTCTTTATTTATAACTTTCCACACATTTTTTTTGGGTTTGAAGTGAATCATGGTTGTGGACATTATGTATGAATGTGCAGATATCTATGAACATGAGTTTGATGTGGAAGTTGGACTTGGAATGTCGGGCTTCCGCGCAAACTATACCATGTCCAATGCTTCGTCAGTTATTGTTTGGAAAGTAATTGCTGTTATTACATGACTCAAAAAAACATTTTGTGCCACATCAGTAGATGCACAGACATCACAACAGGCATGCCGACTGTATAAACATTTGAACCTAGCTATTATGAAGGAAATTTTGTATTGACAACTGTTTTAGATAGCAGGAGACGCCTAGCCTGCTCTGCCTCTGCTAGCTTATTTCTGGCTTCTTCCATCTCTTCTTTGGCTTGGGTGAAGAGAGCATATGATTGCTCTTTTCGCTTTTTCAGGAACTCAGCTACATTCTCAAGGGCTGCTGCATGCTTTCTTTCATCCTTTACTACTGCCACGAGGACACGAATAGCTGACGACTCCACCTGGCTTGTGTGTAATCCAGCATCATCTGGGAATTTGTACCTTGTGTCTAATCCAGCATCATTAGGGAACTGGCACCTTGTGTGTAATCCAGCCTCATTTTGGAAACATGATCTCGAGGTTGACCATACTTCCCTCCTCGAAGGAACTGCATCCTGACATGAAGTTACTTCTTTTTTAGATCAATACTCAGAGAAACCTAGATCCATTTAGTAGAAGCCAGATAAACAGAACTCGGAGAAGTGAATTCAAAAGTAAAAGAAATATAAAAACAGACTACACGGTGAGAACACCCACTTCCTACATCAAGTTAAAAACGAACGCATTAGGACGATCAAGACTCTTCTTATTACACATCGAAGAACACTACGCTTAAGAGAAACAGAAACTACAACATATACACACTGAAGAACACAAGACTAAACGAAAGTAATTGAAAGGGTGTTACTTACCAAAGCTCATTTTACAGGTTCGGTGCAGCTCCTCTTTAACTTGCCACGCTCCTTGAAGATGTCCCGAATATCCCGTGTTTGGTCTTTGTCGGTATACTAGAATAGGGGCACCCTAGTACCCCGAACTTGTGCACGGGTAGTTGCAGCACCCCGCGGCAAGGCTTGCCGGGCGAACGCCAAGATCCCACAAGGTTCCCTTGGAGCCATCCAAGAACAAAGTATTTAAGCTAAGGAGACAAGGCCCCGGCAAGAGGAGCTTGCCGGGAAGGCCAACCAAGGCGCTCCAAGGAACTTGCCACGACGCGCCACGCGCTCCTGCAAGGCAACAAGGCCCCTCCAAGAGGTGCTTGCCGGGAAGACTAAACAAGGTACCCCAAGGCCCGGTGAGCGACGAGCTTCTGGACCCGACAAGATAACAACAGCGGCAAGGCGCTTGCCGCGGCAGGCCGCCACTCTGCACCCACACTCCAGCGCATCCACCAACGTGTCGCTCTGGGGGCTTCTCCGGGAACGCGTTGCGGGAGGCTGTGCAGCCAGCGGTGCGCAGTGGCATGCGAAGCTGACAAGATCGCCATCGTGGGGAACGGTGGCGCCCCTAACGGTCCTTTTCTGCACTGTTCGGGCGACTTAGACGGGCATTTAATGCCCTTGTCCCCTGCCGTCAGCGTTAGGTAGGGTGCACTGTACAAGTAACTGTATCAACTACCTCGCTTTTTACGTTTTTACCCTCCTCTGCGTTGCCACCTATCGATGACCCCTTTAGCTTATAAAAGGAGGCCCATGCGCAATGTAGAGGGGGTTTGGACAGTTCGCTTCGATTCATTCGTAGCCCAGAAAACATCACGCCCTCTCTCTCGAGAGCAAGAACACCAGATAATACAACCAGACAAGCAGCAGCAGGAGTGTTATCTCTCCAGAGAGCTCCGAAGCTGGGTAAACTGCTCGTGTGCCTCGCCTCGATCTGCTCTTCGTGCGATCTCCGCTCCCCGCCGAACCGAAAGGGGCCCGGTCCGCCGGCCCCATAGGTGTTTGTGGATCAGTTTCCCCGACATCTTTGGCGCCCCAGGTAGGGGGTGTCGAGATTGTGTGAACCTGATCCGGCGTTCACACGAGCTAGATCTTTATTCCCTTCATCAACATGCCACCGAAGAAGAAGACTTCGGCGGCAGCCGCTCCGTCCATGTCACTTCCGCCACCGTTGGAGCAAATGGGTGGTGGAATGGACGGCGGCGGAAGAAAGGACGTCGACGAGGAAGCTCATGATGCCGCCAGGTCCAAGAACAAGCCTGCACAAACCTTGGCGACTGTACATGTTCCACGCCACTCTCAGGAGGCGCAAGATCAACAGCGTCATGGCACTAGCAGTGCCATTCGCATGATAGTCCAGGACCAAGCTGATGGATCTCAGGGCGCTCAAGACCAGCATGCACGCCAGCGTGCTGGCACGAGCGGGGCACGGTCGCCTAGACGGGATACTGCTCCTTCTAACATAGTTAGAAGTTTGAGCACGTCCCGCTCCTTGCGCCGTCCGCCACTGCTACCCACCACTCCAGCAGAAGCTTTGGCACGAGCTCAACTTCTCCTAGATTACCCTCCGACGTCGGACAAGATCGACGAATGGAGGGCCACCATTCAGATTCTCATCGGCTACGCCAACGGCGACACTCCATGGCGGCCGAGCGCGTCGCCGCCGCGGCAGGGTTGCTGGACGCGAGCCGGTGGCGATGAAACGGGCGGAGGTGCAACTACCATGCAATCACCGCCCCGAAGGCCAAGATAACCGACTCGCCGGATCCACCTCGACAGCGACTCCACTGCATCGTCGGATCCACGAGCTCGTCGCGATCAGCGCCAAGTTCTTCATGATCGACAACAAGAAGACGCTCGAACCCGCATCGAGCGCCAAAGAGAAGCGCGGCGTCAATTCGACAAGCGCGCTGGGCCCTCTGTTGACATGCATGCGCCAGGGGAACCAGGCGACCTGCCGTACGCGGTAGGTTGTCCTGCGTTCACTCGTGAGCTGCGGCAGGTCCAGTGGCCCAGCACAAAGAACTTCAAGCCAGACGTACCGGAGAAGTACGACGGCAAGACGCATCCGTCGGAGTTCCTCAGCATCTACACCATTGTGGTACAGGCTGCCGGGGGACGGGATGACAAGATCCTTGCCAACTACTTCCCGCTGGTGCTCAAGCCCAACGTCAGATCCTGGCTCATGCACTTGCCGGACAACTCAATATCCTCTTGGGCTGATCTGTGCCATCAGTTTGTCGGCACCTTCACAGGCGGACACAAGCCTCATGGCCAGGAGAGTGATCTTCATCTGCTCGCCCAGAAGGAAGGAGAGCCCCTGCGCAAGTACATTCAGAGATTCAGCAGTGTGCAGCACAACATCCCAGACGTCCACCCTGCCACGGTGATCAGCGCGTTCGATCAGAACGTGCGGAACCGCAGGATGCGGGAGGAAACGGCGATGTGCAAGATCAGGGACGTCAGTGAGTTATATGCACTGGCCGATAAGTGTGCACGTGCTGAGGAAGGGAGGAGACTCCCCGGAGAGAATGTAGGAGCGGGAGGATCTGACAGTGAAGATGCTGCCCCGACAAGGAAAAAACGGTGGCGGAACAACAGAAGGAGGAAAGGCAAAGAAGTGCTAGTTGTTGAGCAGTCCGGCAACGGTGGCGGCACCAAGGAAGCCAAAGATGGTGACTCCGGTAAGGAGGTTGCCGCGGAGGTGGCGGTCGCCGACAAGCAGGACGGCACCAACAAGCAGTATTGCAAGATCCACCGCACCAAGGGCCATGATCTCCAGGACTGTAAGAAAGTCGAACAGCTTGTTGAGCAACAGAAAGCTGAATACGACCGGCGCGACAAGGAGAAGGCCCAGGAAGGAGCTGGTGGATCCGGCAAGAAATGTCCCGGCCGAGGAGGACGCCGCGGCAAGGCCAAGCAGCGGCAAGGAGACAGACCTCCTCGCGGCCGCGACAAGGATGAAGATGACGACGACGATGAAGACATGGATGATGAGGAGACTGATGAGCTGGAGTTCTAGAAAGCCACAGAGGTCCTGTGCGTTGACGGTGGTGCTTCTCTGCATACCTCGCACCGCCAGCTCAAGCAGTGGGTGCGGGAAGTTAATGCAGCAGAACCACCCGTCGAGTCACGCAAGCCTCTGAAATGGTCCGGCACGCCTATCATCTTCGACATTGAGGACCATCCTGATCGCATAACTGCGGTCGGGTGCTTGCCGATGCTGGTTTCACCAACAATCCGCAACCTCAAGGTCACTAAGATGCTAGTTGACGGCGGGGCCGGCTTGAACCTGATCTCCTCTACGGTGCTTCACAAACTCCAGATCCCTGACAGCGAGCTCGAAGAGACCGGTACATTTCAAGGAATCAACCCGGGAAGGAGCAAGCCGAAGGGAAAGATCACGTTGCCGGTAACATTTGGCAGCGAGATGAACTTCAGGACTGAGAGGGTCACGTTTGACGTTGCCGACTTTCCATTACCTTACAATGGAATCCTTGGCCGACCGGCACTCGCCAAGTTCATGGCAGCCTCTCACTATGCGTACAACGTACTGAAAATGCCAGGCCCGATAAGTGTCATCTCTGTCCATGGCGACAAGAAGGATGCTCTTGTCTATGCCGACAAGATCTACCGGGAAGCAGCAGCCGCAACAGAACGCAAGACACTTGCCGCTGAAGCTCCGGGGGGGAAGAAGAAGACCAAGTCCGGCAAGAGCTCTGATGCCCACTCCGGCAAGCGCACCTCTTCGGAGTGCTGCGCTACCGTCGAGGACGCACCATCGAGCTCAACCGGTAAGCGTAAGAAGGCAATGGCAGCTCCACCTGAGACCAAGAAGGTGTCTGCCAAGGAGGACGACACTGGTGGTACCTTCACCATCAGCGCCACTCTTGACCCCAAATAGGAAAGTGCGCTCGTTGCTTTCCTGCGGGCGAATGTCGACGTGTTTGCGTGGCAACCGTCTGATATCCTCGGTGTTCCCGGGAAAGTAATTGAGCACCACCTTGTCGTCTGTCCTCATGCGCGGCCCGTCAAGCAGAGAGTCAAGAAGCAGGCAGTAGAGCGCCAAGAATTCATCGCAGAAGAAATCAAGAAGTTGGAAGCAGCAGGCCTTGTCAGAGGAGTGCTCCATCCCACGTGGTTGGCCAATCCTGTTGTTGTGAGCAAGGCTAACGGGAAATGGAGACTTTGTATTGACTTCACTGATGTTAATAAAGCTTGTCCAAAAGACCCATTTCCCTTGCCGCGTATTGACCAGATTGTTGACTCCACAGCCGGATGTGATTTGCTTTCATTTCTTGATGCATACTCATGATACCATCAAATCTTCATGGCAGAAGAAGATGAAGAGAAAACCGCATTTATCACCCCATGTGGCACGTACTGCTTCGTATGGATGCCTTTCGGTTTGAAGAATGCTGGTTCAACATTCGCAAGGGTAGTCCACCATGCTTTTGAGCCGCAAATGCACCAAAATGTCGAAGCTTACATGGATGACATAGTGGTCAAGAGCAAGAACAAGGCGACCCTGATTCAAGATTTAGACGAGACATTTGCAAATCTGCGCAAGATCAACCTCAAGCTTAACCCCGAGAAGTGCGTGTTTGGGGTCCCCTCCGGCAAGCTTCTCGGGTTCTTCGTGTCTCAGCGGGGAATTGAAGCCAATCCCGACAAGATCAAGGCCATTGAGCAGATCAAAGCACCAAAGCGCGTCAAGGATGTACGGAGGCTTGCCGGTTGCGTGGCTGCTCTCAGCAGGTTTATCTCTAGATCTGCTGAGTGCGCCCTGCCATTTTTCAAAATTTTGAAAAAGGCAGGTCCAATGAAATGGACTCCGGAAGCGGAGGCTGCGCTGTAGGACTTGAAGAGATACATGTCCTCCACTCCAACGCTTGTCGCACCTAAGCCGCAAGAGAAGTTGCTGCTGTATATAGCGGCAACCAATCAAGTGGTTAGTGCTGCGTTAGTGGCGGAGAGGGAGGCGGATGATGAGCCAGCAACCATGGCAGATCCATCCAGCGACAAGCAGGGGGCTTCGCCGACAAGCTCTGGTCCCGACAAACATGGGTTTGCGCAGGAGCATGATAGGATGCCAAAGAGAATGGTGCAGCGCCCAGTTTACTTTGTCAGTTCTCCTCTGCAGGGGGCTAGATCAAGGTACTCTGGTGTGCAGAAGTTTCTTTTCGGCCTCCTCATGGCCTCGAGAAAGTTGCGCCATTACTTCCAAGGACATGAGATCACAGTCGTCACTCGCTTTCCGCTGAAGAGGATACTGCAAATTCCAGAAGCAACAGGCAGGATTGTCGAGTGGGCGCTGGAACTATCAAGCTTTGGCCTCAAATTTGAGAGCACTTCAACTATCCAAAGCAGAGCTTTGGCAGAATTCATAGCAGAGTGGACGCCAACCCCAGATGAAGAAATTCCAAAAACGAGCATCCCCGTCAAAGAGGCAAGCAAAGAGTGGCTGATGTACTTTGATGGTGCCTTCTCGCTGCAAGGCGCCGGTGCAAGCGTGCTGCTTGTCGCACCCACCGGAGAGCACCTCAAGTACGTAGTCCAGATGCACTTTCCCAAAGAGCAAGCAACCAACAATACTGCAGAGTATCAAGGATTGCTTGCCGGTCTCAGAATCGCAGCAGACCTACCAGAGCCCGTTGATGGAAGCGTATGTTGATGAAGTGAGGAAGCTAGAAGAGCACTTTGACGGCCTACAAATGGAGCATATCCCAAGAGTCCAGAATGATATTGCTGATGGCCTGTCAAAGTGCGCCGCACTAAAGTTACCTGTGGAACCAGGGATCTTTGTGCTTAAGTTGACTCAACCATCCGTAACACCATCAACTGGATAGAGCAAGAAGAGGAAGTTGGTTTCTGGTGACTACTTTCCGGCAGAGCTCCCCGAAGCCGCCGCCAAGAAAGGCCCCAAGATCAACACCAAGGAGGCTGAGGGGCAGTCTACTCCGGCAAGCCTTATGGTTTGTTCCGTTGAAGCAGACGCTCCCAACAAGTTTTGCTCCGGCAAGCTTGACGGGGAACATCAAGCTCCGGCCGGACCACAAGTCCTTGTCGTGGAAGCGGATGTTCCCGCAGCAGCAGATGCGCCTTTAGTCCTTGTTGTCGAGCCACAAGCTCCTGCATGGGCACAGTAGATTGTCCACTTCCTTTAGACAGGAGAACTTCCCGAAGAACAAGAAGAAGCGGAAAGAGTAGCCCGGCAGTCAAGTATGTACCAGTTTGTCGATAGCATACTGTACAGAAGAAGACTTAACGGTGTGAAATTGAAGTGTATTCGCCGGGAAGATGGACAAAAGCTGTTGGTAGAGATACATGGAGGCATATGTGGCCACCACATTGGCGCAAGAGCACTTGCCGGCAAAGCTTTTCGGCAAGGTTTCTTTTGGCCGACAGCCCTCCAGGATGCAACTGCACAAGTAACCAAGTGTGAAGCGTGCCAGTTCCACACCAAACAGATACACCAGCCAGCTCAAGCTCTCCAGACGATCCCTTTATCCTGGCCATTTTCGGTCTGGGGGCTCGATATCCTCGGCCCCTTCCCCCGAGCTGTCGGGGGCTTTGAGTACTTGTATGTCGCAATCGACAAGTTCACAAAGTGGCCGGAAGTGCAGCCAGTGAGGAAGGTGACAACACAGTCAGCAGTCAAGTTCTTCAGGTCAATTGTTTGCCGTTTCGGGATCCCTAACAAGATCATCACCGACAACGGCACGCAATTCACGAGCCGCACCATCATGCAGTACGTCCAAGACCTTGGCGCCAAGGTCTACTTCGCTTCTGTTGCTCATCCAAGAAGCAACAGTCAAGCAGAGAGGGCAAATGCTGAAGTGCTGCGCGGGCTCAAGACCAGAACTTTCGACAGGCTGCACAGGTGCGGAAGGAAATGGATCGAGGAGCTGCCGGTGGTTCTTTGGTCGATCAGAACGACGCCAAATCGAGCCACTGGCCAGGCACCTTTCGCTCTAGTCTATGGAGCAGAGGCAGTTCTCCCCACGGAACTCGTATACGGATCACCTCGAGTGCTTGTTTAGGATGAGCTTGAGCAAGAACAGCTGCGGCAAGACGACGCGCTGCTCCTTGAGGAAGATCGTCTTCAGGCTGCTGTACGAGCTGCTCGATACCAGCAAGCTTTGCACCGCTATCATAGCCGCAAAGTTAAAGCTAGAAGCTTCGAGGAAGGCGACCTTTTTCTTCGGCGCGTTCAGTCCGCCAAGAATTCCAACAAGTTGACGCCGAAGTGGGAAGGCCCTTATCGGGTGAGACGAGTCACAAGGCCTGGCGCTGTCCGCCTTGAGACCGAAGATGGCATTCCGGTGAGCAACTCCTGGAGCATAGAACATCTTCGTAAGTTTTTCCCATAGGGCGCGGTTGCTGGAACCCGTTCCGGCAACCACCTTTTGTACAAGTCTTGCCGCTGTTGCATGTAATCCTTTGTACAAAGCCGGGCGCAGATCCCGTGCATAAGTAAAACCCCATGTGCTCCGCACAACTTGTCCATTTCATGCGTTAGTTCCTTTCTTGCATGCGATTATCTGACACTTTGTGCAGCACCTACATCTGGTAAGCAGTAACGAGCCGAAGAGCTCCATATTATTATTTTCTCTTCTTTCTCTTTTTTTAAAGGAAAAGAAGGTTCTCTCGCACACAAGTTTGCCGGGGGGGGGGGAGGAGAAGATTGTGGTATGGGCCAGGCGTCATTCAAGAAAAGACTTGCCTTACCGGGAAGCAAATGACAGAAAAGCTAAGTTGCCAAAGTTTGAGCAATCACTTTTTAAATTTTTGAGTTATCTTCCTCGAACGACCCTGCTTTGTATGGAAAACCTGTGCGCGGAGGAACCAACTCGTGGCTAGTTGCGCCCTTACTTTGTTTCGACTCCGCTCAACAGCTTAAGCGTGCTGCATCTAGTCGCGACAAGGTTTCTTGTCGGAAGCAGCGCCGCCAGCAGGCTGCTGAAGTTCCGCAATCAGCGCTCGCGGCTCGGGCGCCTGCGCCGACAAGTTCCCTAGAAGCGTAGGGTAAAAACATACAAAGGAAGGAATCTAGTAGAGGAAATAACATGGGAATTGATAACAGAAATAAAGTTATATTAGAAGATAACTTGTCGCAGCTCTAACAGACTGTTTTCATAACATGATTAGCAGCGACAAGGGAAAAGAAGAAATGGGCGGCCTAGTCTACGCATCCGCCCTCGACCCTCTTGATCTCGCTCACCTTGTCCACAATGGGTGCGACAAGGGCCTTGAGTGCATCCAGATCGGCATCAGGCGGCAAGGACCTGAGGAAGTTGGTGAAGCTGAGGCCTGGATTGCGGAAGGCTACCTTCATCAGCACCTTCTAGAGAACCCCGGCGCAGATTTTGCGCGACTCGTCGGCCAGCTGCTTCGGGATCCTCTCCTGGAGCCGCTGGAGTGCCGTCGCCACGCCCTTGAAGAACAGGCTGAGCTTGGCGCTGGGTTGAAGACTCTCGTCGGAAGGATACCCAAAGTCCTCCATCCCCAGCTGCGCCAGCTCCTCGTTGATGACTGCGGCAATGTTCACGAGACCCTCGGTCCAGTGCTCCACAGTGTCTCTGAACGAGTTCTAGGTAACTGCAATGCTCTCCAGCAGCGCCGCGTCAGCCTTGATCTTCTCCGACAAGGTCTTCTCCCGCTCCTTGGCGGCCTCCAGCGTCTGCGTCAGCGTGGCCAGCTTCAGCTCCAGGTCTGCTTTGGAATCCTTGGCGGCGCTGAGCTCCTTGCCCCTCTCAGCGAGAAGACCCTGCAGCTCACCGTGGGCGGCAGCATCCTTCTCACGCTCACGCTTGAGCGCGGCAAGCTCCTCGCCGCTCTTCCCAATGTTGGCCTCCAGCTGCGCCACCTTCTCCTCCAGCTCTTTCTTGGCGGCCTCTGCAATTGCCGCAGCGTCCTTTGCCTCCTTGAGCGCCCCGCCAAGTGCTTGCTCGCGCTCGGCGAGCTCTTCCTCGTAGCTGTCGAGGTTGGCCTTCCGCTGCACTAGTTCACCTTCCCGTTCGGACTGCTTCTCGGCAGCCAGCCTTTGCTCCTCCTCAGCCTCGGGCTTCTCGAGAAGGAAGGTCGTGCGCTCCTCGTCGAGTCGCTCCCGCTCCTGCGCCAGGGACCGGAGAGCTTCTTGATTTTGGCCCCGGAGCTCCTCCGCACGCTTCTCCATGTCAACTTCCGCCTTCACGACAAGCGCTTCCCGGGAAGCTAGTTTGGCTTGCCGAGCGCGGTAGAGTGACAGCAGCTTCCGCAGCAGCTGCTCCTCCTCAGGCTCACCGCTGCTGCTGCTGGGCGCGTCAACCAACAACAGTCCAGTAGAGGCGAGCACCTCCCCGTCGAAAGTCTCCCCCTCGACCGGCGCCCTGGAGCTCGACGCCCAGGGTAGCTTGATGAAGATACCTTCGCCGACCTTCAAGTAAGCGCCGGGCTGGGGCTCCTCGGAGCCCGGCTCCGCAGAAGCAGCAGAGGGATCAGCGGTCGGTGCAGCGCCTGGCGCTCCTGCAGCCTCAGGGTCGTCAGTGCGATCGCCTGACCCCTCGCCGGCTTCTGCGGCGGCAGCCCTGGCGGCCTCCTCGTCGGCGGCCTCGTCAGCACCGGCCCCTTCCTCGCCGGCGCCCTCTGTCTCCATTGGCTCAGCCGCAGATGGGTCTGAAGAACGAAGAAGGGAGGAAAATCAATCAAAAATCCAAGAGAGGAACGGAAGAAGCAAGAAACCAAGGGAAAGTTTCTGGGCAAGTGGATTACCTGCGTCAAGATCTGCAGTTGCGGCCTCGGTCGCCGCAGGATCAGCAGTGCCATCCCTTGCCGGAGAGTTCCCCCTTGCCGAAGAGCACTCCCTTGCCGGGGACTCCTCCCTTGGCGGCGCAGTCGAAGCAGGTGGCACTTCGGGACCAGCTTCCGGGCGCTCCTGATGAGACTGCTCTGCTCCTGCACACGTCAACAAGCAAGATATCAACAAAGGAAAAAGCACTCAAGCGCGCTCGGCAGCAGAAGGCTAAACTATGAACTTACGCTGGGGGCTGCTCTGAGGAGTGATTGCCGGGTCCGTCAAGGTGGTCTCGGACCCACCTCCTGCTGACACGATGGGGTCATCCTCGATGACGATCACCGCGGCCTTGGCTCTCTTCGCCGCTCTCTGGGCCAGCGTCCTGAAAAGAAAGGAGTCCAGATTGGAGCAAGTCAGATACAAGATGTAAACAGCAAGATTGAAGAACTACAAGAGCACCAAAGAAACTTACTCTTCTTCCTCCTCGTCGGAGCTGAGCGCGGAAAGATCGAAGTCCGGCCCTCCTCCGGTGCAGCGAGGTGGAGGAGTAGGATCCCTTGCCCGCTTGGCGGGGGGGTGGCGGTGGCCCGGGAAGATCCCGCTCCAGTCGCCGCTGTTGCGTGAGGCGCTCCCGCGGCAACATTGCTTGCCGCGGTAGAGCGCGTCGCACAGCTCGGCGGCTGTTGACCCGGCTACCGCCCCGCTGCGTCCCCGGCCCTGCGAAGGCGCCTTCTTGGCGGGGCCGGGGGCTCCGCCTGCGGCAAGTTTTCTGAAGGCTCGGGCTCCTCCTCGCCGGCCTCGCTCGGCTCGGCTTCGGAACCGGCAGGCTCCTCCTCGCCCATGAACTCCGCGCACTGGGCAAAGTTTTCCGCCTCCGCAGCCTCTGCCTCCTCCACAGTGAACCCAAACGCGCCCGCGGCAGCTGCGGCCGCAGCCTCTTCCGCCCGAGTGGCGATGCGCTGCAGCTCCTCGTCGGTGGTGTCACGGGTGAGGCTCTTCTGCTCATCAACGTGGACCGGCACTTCCTCCAGGGTGTCAAAGAACGCTCGCACAAGGTCATCCGCAGGCTCTTGCCAAGTTGGGACGATTCCGTGTGAATCGCACAACGGCATCATGGTGCGGATCCGGTCAAGCGAAGAGTTATTGCATAAAGGAACTACGCCCCTCGGCAGTGTGAATGGGTGCTGGGGATCGCGTTTGAATAACTCCAAGAGCATTGCGTCCAGCTCCAAGACGGTGAAGTTGTAGTTGAGGCCCGGCCGCAGCCTCATGATGTCCGCCGAATTCTTGAATTCCCAAGCGGGCCTCCCCCTCTCCTGCAGGGGGGCATTGCGGCGGCGGGGGAAATCTGCCCCGACAGCACCTACGGTGATCCCGGCAAGCCTGAGGCGAAGAATCCTAGTGATGGCGATCTTCAGCCTCTCGTCTTCCGGGGCCATGTTGCTCCAGTCATTGCCGCGCACTATTGGAGTTTGGCGCACGGCGGTGAAGGGCTGCGGATTCTCCTCAACGATCCAGCACCACTCCGCTCTCCACTCCTCCCACTTGCTGCGGAGCTCACCCTCCAAGTACGCCTCTTTCTTTCCGACTCTCGAGATCCAGGCAATCCCTCCGGCAAGTGGCTCTCCTCTCTCTACCCGAGGAATGAAGAAGTGGCGCAAAAGGGCAACACTAGGGTGGACTCCGACAAAGTTTTCGCACAAATGTGCGAAAACTGCCATGGTCAGGACAGCGTTGGGGGTGAAGTCAAGGAGGCGGAAGCCATATGTGTTCATGATATCACAGAAGAACTCCGAGAAGGGCGGACAGAGCCCGAAGTAGAAGAATAGCGCGAAGAACGGGTACCCGTTTGGAGCCAACTCCGAAGCAGCGGCCGGGAGTACCCTCGTGCGCGGATGCGCACGCGTCTCCGTCGCCCAAAAGAGGTAGAAGTACTCCCTCAGCTCCTGCACGCCGAGCTGGGGGGTGAAGATCGCCCGCTCCTTCCGCAGCACCGCGAGCCGCTACGCCTCGGCCGACTTCACGCCCTTTCCCTTGTCGGCTTTCGGGGCCATGGCGGAGGTGGTGAAGGTCGACGGCGTTGGTGATGCTGGTGTCAATGGGGGGCCGAGCGCTGCTCTCTCGGCTTCGACAAGAAGGGGGGAGCGGCGGAGTTTCTTGAAGATGAAGTAGCAGCAACCAGCGAGGGGGAACGAACTGCCCCTGTTTCCTCTGCTTATAAAGAGGGACGGGGTGGACGTTTCGGCCTTCCAAATAAACAACCACCCATGATCTCTCCCACGATGCCGCATTCGATGCGTGCCGTTATGGGAGAGCGCGGTGGATACGGAGCAAGATTCGATGTGGCCCAGTCCGCGTGTGCCCGTGCCCTGACTTGGGCTTGGCCCAACAGCGCTCAGCACCGTGTCTGGCCCAGGCCTGGGGGCTCCTATCGGTGTACTAGAATAGGGGTACCCTAGTACCCCGAACTTGTGCACGGGCAGTTGCAGCACCCCGCGGCAAGGCTTGCCGGGCGAACGCCAAGATCCCCCAAGGTTCCCTTGGAGCCATCCAAGAACAAAGTATTTAAGCTAAGGAGACAAGGCCCCGGCAAGAGGAGCTTGCCGGGAAGGCCAACCAAGGCGCTCCAAGGAACTTGCCGCGACGCGCCACGCGCTCCGGGAAGGCAACAAGGCCCCGGCAAGAGGAGCTTGCCGGGAAGACTAAACAAGGTACCCCGAGGCCCGGTGAGCGACGAGCTTCTGGACCCGACAAGATAACAACAGCGGCAAGGCGCTTGCCGCGGCAGGCGGCCACTCTGCGCCCACGCTTCAGCGCATCCACCAACGTGTCGCTCTAGGGGCTTCTCCGGGCGCGCGTGGCGGGAGGCTGTGCAGCCAGCGGTGCGCAGTGGCATGCGAAGCTGACAAGATCGCCATCGTGGCGAACGGTGGCGCCCCTAACGGTCCTTTTCTGCATGGTTCGGGCGACTCAGATGGGCATTTAATGCCCTCGTCCCCTGCCGTCAGGGTTAGGTAGGGTGCACTGTACAAGTAATTGTATCAACTACCTCGCTTTTTATGTTTTTACCCTCCTCTGCGTTGCCACCTGTCGGTGACCCCTTTAGCGTATAAAAGGAGGCCCATGCGCAACGTAGAGGGGGTTCGGACAGTTTGCTTCGATTCATTCGTAGCCCAGAAAACATCACGCCCTCTCTCTCGAGAGCAAGAACACCAGATAATACAACCAGACAAGCAGCAGTAGGAGTGTTATCTCTCCGGAGAGCTCCGAAGCTGGGTAAACTTCTCGTGTGCCTCGCCTCGATCTGCTCTTCGTGCGATCTCCGCCCCCCGCCGAACCGAAAGGGGCCCGGTCCGCCGGCCCCATAGGTGTTCGTGGATCAGTTTCCCCGATAGTCTTCATTGCTCCTCTGCATGTTCACACTCATGGTTTCAAAATCTCAACATGGCAAGAAAAATGCTACTAGTAATACTCGCGCATCTTGTGGGCAGCATTAAAGCACTCGTCTGCCATGTTAGAGCATCTCCAACAGAATCTCAACGCGCGGTGCTTTTAAAAAAATGTTTATAGTGCTGAGATCGAGAAGTGGATACTAGAGAGTAGGGGATAGTTCTCGTCATATATAGATACAAAAAAGATAATTCAACTACTCCTCGTCATCTGACTGCTCCTCCGTGATGTCCTCCTCCGACGTCTGATTGTAGGCGTGAAGATACCGATCGTCGTCGGATTCCCCGGGCGACGCTGCTCCTAGCCTCATGTTGTATTGAGCGTCCGCTTTTCGCCTATGCTTATTCTCGCGATAGGCGGCTCACTCTGCCCTCCTCTTATCCCTCTCCGCCCTCCTTTGCACGTAGAACTCGCGCTCGTTGATGATGTCCTGCGGGAAGTGTTGGCGCCACAGCGTAATGGCTTCCTCGTCCATCTCGGCGATGCCGAGACGGTGCCCCCGCCTCCGGTTGTCGCGACGATCCTCGTCGGTGCTAAGCCGCGGCAGAGGCGCGAGCTCCTGCGCCCGCTCCCGCATCAACACATTGGGGAAGTTCAATGTTCTATGAGGCCACTGGAGGCGCCACGCCGCCGCGTCGTACGCGCGGGCGGCCTCGGTGAGCGGTGTCAAAATTGCCGAGGCCAAGGCGCATCCCGCGGAACCGGATCTCGGCAGAGAAGCCGCCGGAGGGGCACGCGCGGACGTCGCGGTATCCCCAAGTTTCCCAGTGACGCGGCGGCATGGTGGCGCGGTGGCGGCAAGGCGAAAAAGAGCGGGGAGAGAGCGGTGGCGAGGCACAAAGGGGTGGCGAGGCACAGAGCGGTGGGAGGCTGTTGGATTTTATAAAGCGTGTCAGACGCCGTGCGCCAAAACTAGCGCACGTCCGGCCGCCTTTTCCCCCGCACGCGCGATCCTTTCCCGACGTCTCTGCTATATCTACTCTCTTCTCTACGGTTATATTTATTTTATATTTAATATTTAATATTTATCTCTACTTCCTTTACTGTCTACTTTTTTTTCTCTATACTTTTTTTCTTGCAATATAGGTCGTCCGATTTATATCTGACAGATAGGAAGGAAACAAATGGGAATTTTGCAAAAAGATACCGATACCCCTCTCCAGATTTGCAAATAGGCCCTTCCCTCGTTCATCCTTTTCTCCCACAAGATAAACTACTCATACAAATGCATCTTGATGCGTGCAATGCATGGGCATCTTGCTAGTTCTAAAAACCTTTCCATCATTTGCCACACTGCTGGTTGCAGATGAAAACCCTACCCAAGCACAACGCGATACAGGAGCGACACACAATTACAAGATGATATTCTGTTGGACAATGGAGGCTATAACCAATTACTTTTACTGGAACAATAGCACCCAGGAAAATTGAAGGGTAGGTATGAACAAAATTGGAACTGCACATGTACTGCTAAGTGATTCAATACACACATTACCAATAGAGGAGGAGAACGATGGTCGCGGCAGCCTCTATGAGTCATGGTCGGCAACGGGAGTCAGTTCATTGTCCATGATGGTGGTACTTCTGCGCTTGACGTTGGCTTCCGGGAAGCAGATCCAAGACCGTGGAAGACGATGCCGGGGAAGAGGCTCCGTCTATGACGACGACGGTGGACCGACTCCAGTGCGGCATACGAGGTCGTCGATGAGGCAGATGTGCCGCGGTGGACGAGTGCGCCGATGTAAAGGGGAAGAGAACGAAGGCTGCGGTGCCATGGAGAAGTCTATTTTGCGGTGGGGATAGAAAATGGGGAGTATTCAGGTGTACTACTCTGGGTGTCGGGCTGGGGCTGGCTGGGTAGGGTGAACCTGAAGTTACGAAAACAGCCCCCAACCAAGCATCGTACGTAGGCCTGTTCCGAAGGCTATGATGGTAACTTCCCACTCCTCGAATCAGGGTCGCGGGAGATTTTCCCGCCGACCTCAAAATTTTGTGACACTGGACTCCCCGTGTGGCGTGTTAAGTGATTCGGCTAAGCAACTAGCGAGTAGTAGTAGTAAACTCTGCATATTAGGTTTGACCGAAGACAAACTTCCTAAAGTTTGACCAAGTTTATATAAAAATATAAACATTTACCATAACAAATATGTATGATGTGGAAGTACATTCAATAATGAATCTAATGGAATTTATTTGTTATCGTATATGTTAATATTTTTTGTTATAAGCTTTCTGAGAGTTTACAAAACTTGACTTTGACCAATGCTAATACGCAGACTTAAATAAAAATGGAGGGAGTACACATTTGTTTTCTTAGTTTGTAGTGAACTAATCATTTGTTGAAATTGTGAAATAAATATATTAGGCTATTGACTTCGAATGTAATGGTCTATACAATTCAATAGTTACAATCATTGTCGAATCCCAAGATGTATACAAGGTATATAGTACTTCACAACATGCTCAAACTCACATAATCCCGGTCAAATGAGAATCTAAATGCATTTCATAGTTATTACTTTGTAGTATGCAACAAAAACAACCAAAACTGCACATCAGCCATTATAGAAGCAACATTTTGACATATCCCATTGTGTGAATGAAACGTGCAGAGAGAGCTTTTGAAGATGGAGCAGATAGGGCGGGAAAGATTGTATGTATGTGGACGAGAGAGTAGGAGACAAACCTAACGAGACACACACACACACACACACAGAGATAGAGAGAGAGAGAGAGAGAGAGAGGAAGAAGTTAGGTGTGTGAGAAAGATGGAGACATGTAATATACGTGATTCTGTATATGTGGAAGGAGAAGAGACAACATGTTTGATGAGAGAGCTGGAAAAACATGGACGAGAGGGGAAGAATCTCATGGGTTGAGGGATTGACAATTTTGTGCGGGGGAGAGAGGGATTGGTAATTTTGTGCAAGAGAGAGAGAGGGTGGGGGAGGAGTCAGTCAGCCGTCGTCACATCACCCTGCTTCCAAATGACCTCGCATTCTCTAGTGCGGTGTGGTCGCCGTCTTCGATCTGCTCGATGCCCTCTTTGAAGATTGAGGTGTTGTGCATATTGGGGTGCAAAGAAGCACAAGCGAGAGTGGTCGCCGTATAACCTTGGATGGGGATGAATTGTGTGTTGGGGGAGTGTGTGTGTGTTGTGTTGCGTGCACGTGTGTGTGTGTGTGCGTGTGTGTGTGTGTGTTGTGTTGCGTGCACGTGTGTGTGTGTGTTTGTGTGTGTGTGTGTGTGTGTGTGTGTCAGATATTGAGCGAAAGCAAACCTAAGGAGAGAAATGGGTATTCACGAAGAGATTGCGCGGGCCTTGAGGTGGGCAGGGGCCGAGTGAGGGTGTCAAAATGTGCGCGTTGATGCATATGTTGCATGCGATCGTGCGAGGGATGGATGAATCGAGAGAGATGGTTGTTGTGTTACGGATGCTCCTCTCTCTCTCTCTCCCTCTGTCTCTCTCTCTCTCACACACACACAAGTAAACTAGAAGACCGTTCTCTCATGTATACTCAACGTATCGGCATCTGTCTATGTCTCACTCATGCATGATCGTTTGCACATTCACACCTCTCTATGTCTGTATCACACGCACACCGTATCCACATTGCTCTTCCGCCACAACACACATATGGACACATACACACGTTCTTTCTCAGTCATGCACACAAAATAAGTATTAAAAAAACTAGGGCGCACCTAAAACGTCCAAATCCAAATAAACACAAACTGGAGCTAAATTCAAATATACGGAAATATTGCAGCGTCAAGAACTTTCCCAGGAAAAAAAAGTTGAGTAATATTCGAGGATTGTTTTCACACACACAAAAAGGTTCAGTGGATGTCCTTCGAGCGCGACACGGTGACGCACCGTTCGATCGACCTCGCGATCGCGGTTCACGTGCTTGCACATGATTCCGTATCGTGGCTGTGGTACTAACTTCAAAAAAAAGTGCTGCCTAAGTCTAATGTTTACGTGTACTAGTACGGTTTTCTTTTAAGTTTGACCAACCTCATATAAAACTAAAGTAAGCTCCCATATGCGCACTCATCAATATGCCGCCGCCGCCGTTGCGCATGCCGGCGCCCGCCTGCTCCGGCCAACAATTTCTCGCCCATCACCGCCGTGTCGCCGCCATCCCTGTGCCATGCAGCCGAAGGCTCACCCGCTCACGTCGTCTTCAGTCCCTCCTCACCATGACGCCACGCTGCCAAGCACGCGAGCAGCTGGTGGAGCCACATCTATGCACGCAGCATACAAAGAGGAGGACGAGCGCGTGCTCCAGCACGCCGGCGAGGAGGAACTAGTGTGTCATTGTCGTCTCCGCCCGCGCGGAGGAGGCGCGCATGGTGGCTGTTGTGGCGGAAGCCGGTCGCGCGCGCGTCGAGCCCGCAAACCGGGTGCGGACGCGGAATCTACCTTCGAGACCTTGAATGCCACTTGGATCCTGCAATCTGAAGGAGAAATTTGGGTCAGTCAACTTATGTGAGCCGTTTGATGCAACATGGATGGCTAGAAGGGCTTCTTCCACCTCTTCTGTCGTCTTCTTCCATCAATCCTTCGAACTTCTTCCACAAATCGTCTGACCCAAATTATACTACTAGTACGAACATATTAAGTACAGTGGGAACACGAAGGTACGAGCAGTAGTACCAACTGCAAGAAGAACAGTAGTAAGACATAGTACTAGTACTACTCTACGTACTAAACAGTTCAAATAACGAGAAAGAACATAAACATAGTTCTGTTGCAGCCTCAGCACAACACACCCTAGAAAATAAACTAAGCAACTAGTCAGCTTGAAACTGCAGTAGAACCAGCATTAGCGACGGCACTGCCACCTACTCGGAGTCCGAGTCCACGTCCTCGACTTCATCCTCGTCCCTCTTCCTCTTCCTCTTCACCGACGCTTCTTTGCTTGAACCGGACACTGGGCTCTGCTTCTTCATCCAACCCATGTAGATATTTAAACAAAGGTAGGCATCCATTGCTGCGTACAAGATGTGATCTTCATCTAATGTCTTCGACTCCCATGCATGATGAAACTCATGATGAGGTTTCTTCAGTTTAGCGTACGAAGGATCAATCATGGCTGCTGCCAGGGTCAGCATTGAAGGTTGAGAGGAGGACACCAGGCTTGACTTCTGGAGATCGAAGGGATGGCCTACAATGAGACCTATCCGATGCAGGATTTCTTTGTCGTTCTTAAAGCCTACAGTAACGAATTTCACTCTTTTGTCCTTGAGGAAGTTCTTAAAATCCTGGCACTCAACGTCGGTATGTCATATGTGGTAGACCAAGCATACGTTATGTACGCAAACCTGGATCATGGCGGGCTTCTTCCTCTCTTCGTCCTTTAGATCCTTCTCTCATCCCAGGACTGTGGTGTACTCAACATCTAGCCCAGCGACCCACTCATCCGTTGAACTGTTGAACATGCGTAGGAAGCAAGCAAGCCATGCTTTCACTGTCACAGATCCATGTGTGTAGATGACAATGAACTGATCGCCGGTGATGGCTCTAACCTGGAACTCAGCGGTGCCCATGGAGATTTGGGAGGCCATGGATTTTGGAGGAGGGTTAGGAGAAGTTGAACTATTGTACCCCACAAAAACTGGGAGCAAACTAATGTGAAAGGACGGGACGACTGGGAGCGAACTGTTGTGAGGTAGAGTAGAAGACGGGGAGGAGTAGGGTGTGCGAACGGCGTAGGGTTGCTGGCTTGCCCGGTGGATAAATGGCTGCAAGCCCCCAAAGAGTTCTCGAGAACTATGCGAGACCCACTAGATGTCATGTCTACTAGACCCATATCGTAGGCCTGACGGTATAGCTTCTGCCTGTTCGCACGCCATGCCGGCGCGTGGATGTAACTTCACTTAATTCCGTCAACCATCACGCCTCCCACGACCTTCGCCTCCCTCGCGCGGTCACGCCCTTTGAGACTTCGACCGCCTAAAAATGAGCAATTTTTTTTGCCTACTCCGCATGCATGATACTCCCTCTGGTCCTTTTTACTCCCGTCAACCGTTTGCAAAGTGTTTGACCAAATATATACTTTTTTAAACACAACCTTATATTAATTAACCAGCCACACTGGTACACTCATTCGGTACAATATTCACCACACAGGGCGGTACATTATTTACAAGAATACCATCTAATATATTATCAAAGCTATACTTAGCGATTAAGTGTGCCACCTTATTGGCCGAACGGCTAATCTTTGACAATTGAAGATTGTTGATCAACTTCGAGATGCTCAACGCTTTCATCTTTAGGTCACGCATAGCAGACCTGTCATAGCCCCCCGATGCAAGAGACGCTACCAGAAAAGCGCAATCAGTCTCTAAAATTATAGGATTATGAAGAGAAATACCTATGTAGAGACCGGCAATGCAAGCCCTAAGCTCCGCTTCCTCCACGCTTTGACATGCATAAATGAAATCCCACGACCAAATTTATACTAAAAATATCAATATCTACAATACTGATTATAATCAGTATAAGAACTACGTTTTATAATGAGTGTAAAAATATTGATTTGACATTGTGAATGTTGATACTCCCTCCGTCTAGGTGAGTAAGTCATCTTAGGTTGTGCACCGTGACCAAGGAGGAGGGGAAAATGAGAGACATTATTGTTTATTTGCAAATTAAATAGTATTGCATGCAATGAACTAACCACTTCATGTCATGTTTGATAGTCTCAGGTCATTAAAAGCATGCACATCCTCATCTCTTATTGGTTGATACGTCAAGAAACAAGAAACGAGGTAGAAGTTAATGCACCGCGCCTATGTGTTTTGGGATTATTTGGTTTTCTTAAGATGACTTACACACCTAGCTATTAGGGTACCACTACCTCCCTTCTAGTTTAAAGGGCTCGACTCAAAAAATTCACCTACTCTTAGCAAGATAGTAGAGGCAGTGGAATAGTTTTTGAAGTCTGCAAAAGTACTCAACTAATGCTGTCGTTCTTCACAACAAAATGTGTTTACCAATGCATGCATGAACACTAGTTAGTCTAACCCCCCGCTCTTCTTTAATTCTTTGCCACATCAGCATGTTTGCTATTCCCGTGTACCAGCTAAGATACCAACATGATGGCCAGCCTTAATCATCACATGCAATAATTTAGTACACCTTGAAATATGAACATGTGTGGGGCGTGTATGTTTTTAATAACTTGAGACTATACCTAGCCCGGCATGCAAGATGACTTATTATGCACCGTTTCCCATACCTGCAGGAAGCCCGTTCGTCTCCAAATCTTTTCCTCTCCATGTGTGGAAACAATATGTCTACCAAACTCTCCTTCTCCCTCCGGCGGTCCCACCACTCCACCCCGTGTGAAAAAATCTGCATGCATGACTCTCCTCCCCCCACGCTCGTCCAATCCATTGTGACCAGCAATATTTCCACCCCTTCGCCCCCCCCCCGTAATTTACTCCAACAAATATGAACACGTAGCTTTTACTTAACTTCAGGTGCATTGGGTCACTGACATAAGGGCCCAGCAGTGTACTGGCCCACATGTCAGTGACGCAACTGGACCTGCAGTTAAGTTAGTGCAGCTCAGTCCATATCTTACGTAGGTGTGCCATTGCTCGCTATAAATATTGCGCCTCCCACGACATCGCTATCTCCTCCCCCTCACGTTCACGTTCATCGCTATCTCCTCCCCCTCCCTCTCACGTCGACCACCATGGCATCTCCCCTCCCAAGCCCTAGGAGCCCCTCGCTGCACCACGCGGACGGTCATGCGTCGCCTTTCCGTTCCTCACCACCACCAGTCGAGGAGGACGCGTCAGCGTTCTGCTCCTCGCCTCTACGCGAGGCGTCGCCATTCCATTCCTCGCTGCCACTAGTCAAGGGGGACGCGTCGGTGTTCTGCTCCACGCCCCGACACGACGCGTCGACGTTCCGTTCCTCGCCACCACTAGTCGAGGAGGACGCGTCGGCGTTCGCTTCTCGCCGCGACAAGTCGAGGTGGACGCGTCGGCGTTCTCAATCTTGCCGGCACGCAAGTCAGAGGACGCGTCGGCTCCCCGCTACGACGAGAACGCCGCGCCACCCGCCGAGCCCCCCCCCCCCAGCCATGAGGAACTTTGGAAAGAAATGGATGTCGCCTTGTGGGAGGCTTTGCCTCCTGCAGAGCACGCCAAAATAGAGGCGGAGAAGAAGGCCAAGGAAGAGAAGCGCACCGCGTAACATGCTTTTTGGGAGATCTATGTCGCGTCCGAGAGAGTCAAGCAATTGGTTCTTTGGCAGAAGGCTCGTGCGGAGGACGCCCGTGCCGACACCCTGAGTGCAGTCGGGCCCAAGCGCCTCATCTACGCTTGGCGGTACATGGACCGGGTGCACGCTTCCAGCCAGGAGGAGTACCTGTTTGCGCCGGATCACCACACCGGTGAGATCGAGATCGCCAGCTGGAAAGCCGCCAATCATCACCTCGCGAGTTGCGAGGCTGAGGAAGAGGCGTTGTGTCGGCGCGCTGGGAAACGGCCGCGAACCAGGGCACTCGTGGCGCGCCGCAAGCGCTCCTGCGAGCGCCATGGCTTTTAGGAGTAGTATAATTTTTGTTACATAAGGCGATCTCATTAGTTTTGGGACGCAAATGACAAATCCCGAACGTTCAGGAATTTTAGCATGCTTAGTTCAGTATGTAAAAGGGAAAGTTTGGAAACATTGTGTATTATTACGCATTTTGCAAGTACGTGCATATAGCACAAACTTTACTATATACTATCTGACTACACGTCTCTCTCGATATATGCTTGCAGACTGTGCTACTCCCTCCGTCCAGGTCAATAAGTCATCTTTGGTTGTGCACGGTGACCAAGAAGGAGGGAAGACTTGTACACCTATATGGAGGGAGTACTACTATTACTTATGTACGTGCAAATGCACATTTGAACATTACGATGCGGTTTTTGTAAAAGTCGAAAAACAACACTAGTCAAGCTTGTGAAACGATTCAATGCAAAACAAATGCAAAAATGCTCGTTTGATCGTTTACTTTTAGCTTCTTTCTCTTTGGTTATTTCTCTGTGCACCGTGACCAAGGAGGAGGAGAAAATGAGAAACGTTAATGTTTATTTGCTAATTAATAGTATTGCATGCAATGAACTAACCACTACATGTCGTGATTGATATCTCAAGTCATTAAAAGCATGCACACTCTTTATCTCTTATTGGTTGATATGCCAGGAAACAAGAAACAAGGTAGAAGTTAATGCATCGCGCCTAACTGTTTTCGGATTATTTGGTTTTCATAAAATGACTTACACACCTAGATGCACCGCGCCTAATTGTTTTGAGTAACATTTTATCAGTTAAATCTTTGGTCAAAATTTGGCACAAATTACAATGGTGAGGAATAAACCAGGACAGAGTAGTACTTTAGAAGCCCAAATAAATGAGTGATTCGCCTTATTGTTACTCTCCACTATGACTAGTCTTGTGGTTCAAGCTGGGGAAGCCGCCAAAAGAACTGGCCCTAGAAGTAGTAGCTAGGGATCGAGCATGGGAGATGAACTGGAGAAAGTAAATGTAGAGAGATGAAATGCAAAAAAGACGGAGGGATGTGATGGTTGCTTGTCCGTTTATTTTACCAGGCCATTTATTACTGGGAGTGGTTGGGTTTTGTGATATAGTAGTAAGGTGCCCATGCGTTGCACCGAAGAGTGAAATGCATTGATCGAGGAGTTGTTTATTTTGACAAAGGATGTAGGGGTCATCTCATGTGTAACGGGTATCGATAGGTTTCTTCGGATATTATTTCATCTCTAGAGCTCACAAACATCCGGGTGAAATAGATAAAAAGGTATCGTTTGCAAACAAAAGTGTTCAACTGTTCAACCTGCATCCAAAACTTGTGAAGAAATAACACTTATTGTGCTTTGCAAGAAATGATCTTAAAGAATTAGTTTTTGAGTATCGATTGTTATACATGTTGGCTACAGATGACATGGCACTTTCTTATAGTCAAGAGTTAGCTATACTGTTAAGTAATATTAACCATGCCCTTATACACCTAGACGGAGGGATTAAATCAGGATGACTTGCAAGGGGGCAGAGGAGATGTAAGAAATGGTTCATCGTAAGTATTTCACCAGTACTATAGTAAAAATTCATACATGGAAGATTCTAGACTAAACCATAAACGAATACACTTTTATTCATGCGTGATACTCCAATAGAGTAAGATCCTGCATGGAAGTCTCCACATGCTTAGACAGCAGATTACATTGAGCGAAGACTAATGATCAACATTTAACTTGATAATGCGTATGTCCATGTGAACCTCCTTGGAGTCCCCGTGCACCGCGTCAGCGGGTAAAGGATGCCATGGGTTTTCCAAGTCCACATTGGCGGGATGGTCCCAGCTGCTCAGAGTCCAAGTTAGTTCGATGAGGCCGGTGTCACCGCCCACGTGACCCGGAGGGGTAGTAACACTGACCACGCACCCGTACATCGGCCTCGTGTCAGTGTCAGCGTCAGCGGCGTCGCCCCTGACACACACTATAGAGACGGGGCGGCGGCCTGCACGGGCCTCGCCGGTGCCCACGATCAAGAGGAAGACGCTGCCGTCCTCCTCCGAGATTAGCAGGCGGCGGTGATCCTCCAGCGACTCCGGCATGGTGAACGGGTAGCACGTCTCGTACTTGACGTTCTCCACCAAGGGCCAGTAGTGACCGCTGCACGCATTCGTGAGGTGATGGACCATGTCCACCGGCGAGCCCCAAAATGGCATCGGGCACTCATAGCAGTAGACGAAGGGCTCCTTGGAGGCATCGACCAGGCCATCCATGAAACGGGAGTGGCTGTAGGGGACGTTGCGCCAGTTGAATATATGAGCAAGTTACTACGAGATTTAATCCGAATAAGCACAAAATAAATCATGACGGCTATAACAGACATGAAACTAATCATGTGGACTAGCATAGTAGTAGGATATAGAGTAGAGACATGAATTCTACCACGATTTCGAACAGGAAGGACAGAAACACATACGGTGCAACGGGAGCAGCACCATTGGCGTTGAGGTTGTCGCCCATGTCGTTGAGGAAGAGGTTGCCGAGGTCAGGGAAGAAGCCGTCGTCGGTGAAGTCGTGGCTGCCAGCAGTCGCGAGAGTGCGCTCCCCAAATTTCAACAGCGCCCACTGAATGTAGCGCGGGATGGAGTGGTTGTAGGGGATGTTGCGGCCGCCGAATGGAGTGTAGGAGTAGTACACGAAGTAGTAGATGGTGTCCTTACTAGTACTCCCTAGTCTCTATCTATCTATATCTACTCTTATCTACTCTTATAGAAAACCGAGTTGGTGATGATGGTATGCCTGCCATCTTGTAATATAGACCGTCCGATCTATATCTGACGGATAGAAAGCCAACTATGACAATTTTACAAAAGATACCCGCACCTCTCTCCACATTTATAGATAAGGCATTGCCTCATTCATCCTTATCTCCCACAATCTCGTGCTCCTCCCTATGTCTCTATCTCTACTACTCTTCTTTGTTTTTATAACAAATCGAATAGTGCTGCACCATCCGCTGCACGCCCGGCTGAACACGCCTCCATCATCACCAACTGAGTGTTTTATAGGAGTAGGAGTAGAGAAAAAAACCGAGTTGGTGATGATGGTGTGCCGTGCAATGCACGGGCATCTTGCTTTTTTTGCATATAAGTCCAAACACCACATAGACACGGTCTTTGAGCACGGTTCGTAGTCGTTCAACGCTCGGGCATTTAAGTTTGTAACTATTTTAGATTAGAATATACACTCCTCCGGTGCTAGTAGCAGAGCAGAGTCCTACTCTACTACTCTACTCAAGGAAGTTAGGGCATAGTATTGTAGTAGGTATTGTAGGGAGTACCAGTACTGTGATCACTCAAGAAAGTTGTCTGTCATCAACATGACCCTATGCTGCTGGTATGTGTCTCATAAGTCAAGCGGCGTGCTGTAGTCATCATCACCTGTCCACTTCCTGCAGCACATATTCGCTTCTCCATCTTTATCCGCACATGATCTCGTCCTAGCTTCCATCCCCGCTAAGGCGCCTCCCCCCTTGTCCGAAACCCAAGCACTAACAATGGCAGAACCGAGCAGCATCCGCCGAAAGAGTGGCTGGAATTCGCTCCCCACAGAGGAAATCAAGCTCATTGTTTCGCGTGTGGACAATCCTAATACCATGCCGCTCGCCGCGTGCTCGTCGGGGCTGTATCGTTTACTCACAGCCCTTAGGCCGGAGCTTTTTAAGCCAGCTCCTTGCTTGTTGATGCCTCCTGATCTTCAGAAACGGCGTGTCACACAGCATAACGATCATAGGGTGGCGAGCATCAACCCCCTTCACTGCAATCTGATCCCCGTTAGCCTCAGCTACATTAACGGTATGTACTGGGTCAGCATGAACACGTCTTGGATGGTGCTCGTCGACGGTCGCGGTAGCTGGATGCTCGTGGAGGTCTACACCCGGCGATTGACCCCCCCTTCCTTCGATTAACACTGCACTACTTTGGCACCGCGGCCCAGAACACTCGGAATCTTACAGTAGCCAACATGATACCAAGTTTGATTTGCTCAAGGTTGTAATCTGCCAAGTGCCCACAAGATCTGGGAATTATAAAGATTTCAGGCTAATTGCGTTCTTCAACCGCAGTCTCGCCTATCTGACAGGTCATTGCGGTAAGTAGATAAATCTGCACGTCCATCGCAGGATCATACATCCTCCATGGTTCTGTGATGCCATTGAACACAAGGGCTTCATTTACGCTGTCGACTCCTTCTATGGCTGGACGTATTGCTGGCCTACTCCAGTTATCGCTACAAACGGCTGTTACAGCAGTATGTTACTTTCTTATGATATCATGATGGCTTGCTTATATTACTGTCAACATTTACTGAAAAAATATTCATGCTCATAACATGCTGTTCTTAAGATTGACTAAATCAAGATCCCGTTTTTATTTGACTCCAACTTGATATGATGTTGTAGGCCGCCTAGTGTCCCTACCCTTCCTAATCCAAGAACCTTTCAAAGAAAAGCGGCATGGCAGTTGCAGGTGGTTCTTGGCTCGATCAGACGACGGTGAAAGATTGATGATCGTTCGCACATACCGGACGTGTTGTTTCACGGAATACAATCACAGTCACTTCAAGGTCTTTGAGAAGGATCCCAGCTTCTCTGGGCCTTCAGGAATTTTTGGCTGGAGGCTGGTAAGTAGCCTTGGCACACGCTCTCTGTTTGTCGGACTGAATTATCCAATTAACCAGGAGATAACCGACGGCAACGATCATGATGGTAGTGCGGATTCCTTCATCAAGCAAAACTGTGTGTACGCAGTGTACCATGCGTCTCTGCATGCACCATACCTTGATATGTGCCGCCACGCTCTGCAGCCCAAAGTAGGAGAGAGGGTCGCAAGTATCAGACTTCAACCTGCTGGCTGGAGTTTCCCCCGTCAAGCACCCATCTGGTTCAAGCCGTCAGCCAATCTCCACAGCTTAATAAATAGTAACGTCTAACTGAGCCAGTTAGTTAGATGTGTACACTTGGTGTAGTAGGATCTTTATTTAGTTTGATGCATACACTTGTTCTTTTTTGGTAGCCCTTTTGTAATGATGGCTGATGTTTGGTTTGGAAGAGAGAGCTGCGTCTTCACTCTTCTGGCCTGCTTACTGCTTCTGTTGCACCCCCAGCCCTGGTTGTTGTTGCTGCTGTTTTCAATGTACAATTAGTAGTATATTTCGTCTGTTGGTTGAATATAAATGTGTAGTTAGAACGACAAACACAATGTTTTGTAAGTCGTTGCACGGTTCGATCCTTTAGTGCCCCGTATTGTACGTAGCTCATACTTTTTTTCGTACGGAACACATTTTCCACTTGTTGATAACATGCAGCCCACTGATGAAGGCCCAATAGAGAAGCCCATAATTAACTGGAAGGGACGCTCTCACATGAATCCAGCCCAGGTACATGCTCATGGTCCCCTAAAACATAAATAAGTAAATAAATAAATAAAGCTAAATGCTCATGCACCAGTTCTTTGGGAAAATAGGTAGCCCAGTATTTCTTTTTGAAGAATACCCAAGCTAGGCCTATTTGTTTTCTCCGAATTACCGGGCTACAAATCTTTCAAGATGAGCAAATGGGATATTAGTTTTTATTTTGAATTTTGTTCTTCACTGATATCTTATACATATTTCATTGGATTTAACATGACATAGTACTAACTTATTTTTAAATTTGTTTTAGTATGGCTACTCAGTTTTGGATTAAGAATATTTCGTTCCCCAGCAAAAATTTCCCACATATTTAGTTAATTTTTTGACCCTGGTACTGACCAGAAAATGACCGGCAATTCTAAAAATGGGAAACGGGCTGCAATAAATTCCATATGAATTATAAAATGAGTAAAAGTTATAAAAATAATAGCAAATGGGCTGTACACGCCATAGATTTCAAGGCTGACTTGTTTACGCAAGGCTTTGTCAGTGAACACATGATTCTAGCCACCGTGCTTCTTCAATCTCTGATCTTCCTGCTCCAGCCGCCTAAACTAGCGCCGGCGGGACTGCCTGCTCCCTCCTCTTGTGGCCCGCTTTGATGCCGTGCAGGCTTCCCCGGCCCACCCTACTCCCTCCGCTGGCCTGGCCACACGCAATCAACTGCCTCCTTATTACGCGAAAAAAATGATTCCTCCCACTGACATCTAGGGCGCACCGGTTGGGAGGCTGACCTGTGGGCCTACTACGTTGATGCGTACGCAGGGCTTGTCAACTTAGTCAACAAACGATTCTATCAGCCGTAACCATTGGATTTGAATCGAACGGTCCTGCTGCTTCTTTAATCAGTGCTCTTCTTGCACCAGCCGCCCAAACCAGCACCGGGGAGACCGCCTGCTCCTGCCTCTAGTGGCCGGCTGTGCTGCCGTTGAGGCCTCATCGCCCCCTACTACTCCCACCGCTAGCCAGGCCCTGCGGTGACGGCAGCCTCACACCGCAGCCGAACCAGTGAACCCTGGTACACCTCTCCGCGTGGGCACCCACTGCCGCGTCTTCCCCGGCTCCGTGTCGTCCCCTTCCTAGGCCTCGTCGTCGTCCACCGCCTTGGTGCTCTCGGTGCGGCGTGGTCAATGTGGTCAACGACATTCCATCGGGAGAGTATTGTACGTGTAGAGGCTGACAGCTGGGTCCACGGCCACAACCCAGTTTTTTGGTGATTTGCCAGGTAAGTCGCTTTGTCAGGCCTGTTGGGCTGCAAATCTTTCAAGACGAGGAGAGCTTTCATTCGTCTGGCCGAGAAAATGGCCCATCAGTAATGAGAAATGGGTTGTACATTTTTAAAACACATCAAACCGACAGTTAGTTTCAAATATCTTTTTTTCCATTTCGAGATTTTAAATTACATTAATTTTTATGCATGGAGAATTTGTTGGATTTTATATTGATATACATTTAATTTTAAAATCAGTTTGAATGTGAGTCGAAATTTAGGGATTAAAAATAGTTCGGACCGCACCGCAATATGCAAAATTTCGTATAAGTTTTTAACCGTGGCCACAATATGGGCTGTAATGCTAACAAAAAGAATATGGGCTCCAAAAAAAACCTTAAGAATTAGCAACTGGGTTGTAAATTATTAAAAATAATGGCAGATGGGTTGTATGTTGTTTTCCACAGATTTGTGGCTTTCCTAAAAAAAGGTTGATGCACAAGCAGTCACTGTTGGATGGCCATCGAACGGCCGTCATGCTTCTTCAACCTCTGCTCTTCCTGCTCCAGCCGCTCAAACAAGCACTGGTGGGACTGCCTGCTCCCTCCTCCCTGCGGCCGGCTCTGACAGCTCGGACCCACCAGTTATATCTTCGTACGCAAGGAAGTGCCTCCTTATTACGCAAAATAAAAATGAATACTCCCCCTGTTAGCTGGGACCCAGTATAGTGGCAGCCTGACTTGTGGGCCTACTAAGTTGATAGGGACGGAGGGCTTTGTCAACTTAATCAATATGCACGATTCTAGCTCCAGTGACCGTACGATGTCCATCCAATGGCTGTAGTGCTTCTTCAACCTCTGGTCTTCTTGCTCCAGCCGCCCAAACCAGCGCCGGTCGTGCCTCGTGCTCCTGCCTCCCGTGGCCGGCTGCGATGCGGCGGAGGCATCACCACCTCCTACTACTCCCACCCCTGGCCTGGCCATCCCTCTACTAACCCACACCCCCTGTTATTCTGCGGCGACGGCAGCCTCACACCGCAGCGAACCAGTGAACCCTCGTACTCCTCTACGCATGGGCATCCACTGCCGCGTCTTCCCCGGCTCCGCATCGTCCCCTTCCTAGGCCTCGCTGTCGTCCACCGCCCTGGTGCTCTCGGCGCGGCATGGTCAATGTGGTCAAGGAACGGCTTCCATCGGACGTGGACTGTACGTGGAGAGGCTGACAGCTGGGTCCACCGCCGCAGCAAGGAAGTGCCTCATTATTACACGCAAAATAATTATTCCTCCACCTGGCAGCGGGGACCCACCGGACGGGCCACCATATTTAGCGAAAAAGCGTTTCCCCCCTGACTGCTGGGACCCACCAGCTACACCTTCGCACGCAAGGAAGTGCGTCCGGGCAAAAAAAAGATTTGCACCCCTGACTTCTGGGACCCAGCAGCTACATCTTTGCACGCAAGGAAGGGCATCCGAAAAAAAAACGATTCGCCCCCTGACTGCTGGGACCCACCAGCTACATCTTTGCACGCAAAGGAAGTGCGTCTGGGCAAAAAAAACGATTCGCCCCTCTGATTGTTGGGACCCACCAGCTACATTTTCCCACGCAAGGAACTGCTTGACAGTCGGGACCCACCTGGTTGAAGCGTACGTAGCGTTGTCATTCTGGTCGCGAACTTGTATGTACATATATACTGGTCGATGTAGAGGTGCGCACGAGTCGTAGTAGAGGTGCGTACGTGTCGTATTAGAGGCGTGCACGTAGCATGTACACGTATGTACAGCGGCCAGGGTGCAAGAAAGAAAATACGGCCACGTATGTGTACATATGGGCGGGGTCTCAAACAACTAGTCGCGCATATGTACGGCGAGGGCTTATGTTCATGGGGAGGAAACGAAATGCATCGTGTTCATGGGGAGCCAACGGAATGCGTCGGTTTCATGGGGAGGCAACGGAATGCGTCGTGTTCATGGGGAGGCAACGGAATGAGTCGTGTTCATCGAGAGGCAACGGAACGCGTGGGAGGCAACCGGCTTGGATGGAACAGGCGATGGAAACGAGGCCTGTCGTACCGCAGAACGGAGGAAACGGACCTCCTACGGTCGAAACGGGGGTCCTGTTGATCGGGAGGGGTGTGGCGTACTGCAAAACGGACGAAACGGACCTCCTACGGTCAAAATGGGGGTCCTGTTGATCAGGAGGGGTGTGGCGTACCACAAAACAGACGAAAC
>NC_041391.1:120646401-120649815 GCF_002162155.2 Triticum dicoccoides | reverse complement strand
CAACGCTCACTGTTCATCCCAGAGGGAGCATCGATCGGCTTCAGTTAGCAGCAGTAGCGAAGGAATCGCTGCATCAGGTTCAGTTAACAGTCATCGATCGATCGCTCGGGTTCAGTAACACGTAGCCTGCAGTGCAATCGCTCGGGTTCAGTTAGAGCCCAACGCCTCGCTTGGCTTCAGTTAGAGCCAATGCCTCGCACACACGCGCGTACGTACGAGAGAAACGCGCATCGCTCCGCCCCCGACCTCCCACCGTAACCGGCAACACCCTGAAATTTTCCTCCCCCTCGCTTCTACCACGGTTTTTTCCGTCATGGACGGCCCAAAGAATGTCATGCAGCTATGTCTCCGGCCCACCCAGGACGAAAAGCCCATTTTCTATCATGATTTTATGTCATAGAAGTAGGAGCCCACCACATCTATGATCATACCGGGTTTTGTCACAATTATCGTCATAGAAGTGTCATATGTATGACAGAAAAAAATTCGTTCGGCCCAAAATGTCACGGATGTGTCTTTTTTTTGTAGTGAGCCCGTCGCCCCCAAATTCAAACCTTGGTTCGCCTGCCCAATCACTTTTGATGCAGGAATCATCCGACTAGTATCCGGCATGGAGGATCGGCTGCCTTGGTGCTCGACCCAATAATTGATGGATACCATCTCACCTGAGTCCTTATGGACGACAGCAGTAGTCTTAATCCGATATATCAGGACACTGTCCGCAAGATGGGGATAGACCCGTCATGAACCACCCCAAGTAATACTACCTTTAAAGGAGTAATACCAGGCGTTGAGGCCCGCAGCACGGGCTCTCTTGTATTAGAGGTTATATTCGGTTCTCCCGACAACTTCAGAAGCGAAGAATTAATCTTCGACATCGCTCCAATCTGAAGCGGCTATCACGCACTACTCGGAAGAGCGGCCTTCGCTCATTTCAATGCAGTACTGCACTACGCCTACCTTAAATCAAGATGCCCGGTCCACGTGGCGTCATCACAGTTAGTGGAAGTACAGAGTGTTCCTTACGAGTGGAAGAATATGTGGCGGCTCTAGCAGCTGAACACTGAGCGGCCTCTCCAACCAGAATTCATGATCTCTCATCAAGACCACGGACACGGTTAGACGAGTCCGGTGCACCGCCGGAGGTGATAGCCTAGATAAATCTGAGCTTGGGTCTATGGATATACCCCCATAGGTGGTGCTAGGGGCTGCACGCATGTAAAAAGCCCACAGTTTGGCTTGACCCTATTAATACAATAATAGATTGCATTTTCATGGTTCATTGAGAATAACCAACTTTTCGCACGATTACACCTGACTCTTTTACCTGGGTTTTTCCTTTTACAGATGATCATCGTGCTACACCCTTCCAGGATACGGCACAACGGTGACAAAGGCGCAGACGTACAACAGGGCCCCGCTCAAAGGTTTCTCTTTAGATTAAGCCCCTATGTAATCCTTCTTTAATGTCTCTTGTTGCTTGAAACCCTCCGCACACTTAACACACTCGAGAGGGATGCTGGCGTTATTGGCATTTCGCCATGATAGACCTATGCATGTATATGGAAATTCAGGGCTCATTATCGAGGGTGTTACTCAGCCCAGTATATGTTGTAAAGTCCGAATACCTTAGGGAGTGTTCGGCGTCGCGAGTTTGGCCTTATATGCATCAGCTCCGAATCATGTATTTGGTCAAATGTTGGGTTTGCCCGGCTCCTGGGTTTTGCTACCTTACATTCCGTTTTATCGGCTAAGGCGGCCAAAGGAGAACTACTATGATTGTGCCCTGGTTATTCTGGATGAGAACCTCAGTAGAGAAAGCCGAAAACTGACTGTCATGATACAGCGAGAGACTGGTCAACCACTGGATGACTCAGCAGAATCTTCGCGATTCCTCCGCCTTAACGAAGGACCAGTTTCCTGGTCATGTACGTACACGCACCGTATTCAAATGAACGCGGAAGTACCAGGGGCTATATAGTAGCCCCACCGTCAAACTCCTATGGCTAAGTGAAAGTGTTAAAGCTATATAGTCCTATCGCCTAGTTCGTCGCGCTATCACCTCCTTAACGGACCAAGACGTTGGATAAAGTGTGATTATGCACCTTTTTCGAACACCCCCGCATTATACGCGTGGGGGCTGAAGTCGATGACTGCAAACTTTCAGGTTATATGCATACATAAACGGCCGCACATGAGGCACTATAATACTTTCGGGCAAAAGTATAAAAACAGCCTTTATAATGAAAATAGCATTGTTTTTACAATTGAGATACATGTCACTTGAACATGGTACTCTTCGAGCACTGAGCCTCTATTAAAGGGGAGCCTTCTAGGACTTCTTCAAAATAGTGCTCGGCCGGGTCCTGGCCTCCCGCCGGACCCCGGGTTGCAATACCGGTGGTCTCCATACCTGCCCAATATGTTTTGACATGGGCAAGAGCCATCCGCGCACCCTCTATGCATGCCGACCTCTTCACAGCATCGATATGCGACACAGCACCAAGGAATTGTAGCACTAAACCAAAATAACTGTCCGGTCTTGGTCCCTTTGGCCAAATATGATCCATGATAGACCTCATAGCAAGTCCGGACAACCTATGGAGCTCGGCCCATGCGGCCATCTTTTCATTCAACAGCAGCGGACGCGTTGGGGAACTGAACTGCGACCAGAAGAACCATTCCACCTCATGATCTTTATGATCTTTGAAAAACTCGGTCGCATCAGCATTACATTTTGCCAGGTCCACGTACGCGTGTGCAACATTCGATAACTGATCCAGAGGAGCATACTTTGGATCTCCAAACTTCATGCACAACAAAAAGGGCCTCCCACCCATGATATCTTGTCACGACCGGTTTTCCGGGTAATAAATTTCCGGAAAAGACCGTCGTGCTCATCAGCCCCAGGATTAGTGTTAGCTGATGAGGCTCCAACTTGATACAGAAATTCCAAGCAGAAAACAAAATATGTAGTACAAGGCCATTCTGGCCTGTGAGTACAACAAATGGTTTCTAGTGGTTGATGGTGGAAGCGGGTTGTGAAACATCAGTGTCTATGGGACTCCATTTCCCACGGGAATAGCTGACCAGGTTAACTCCTATCTTCGCAAGGCTGCTATCTCCATTACTTAGGTTCCGGGGCTGTCATCGCGTCGCTCCTCTTCGTGCAAGAAAATCTGGCCAAGACAATAGCCAGGGACAAGCCAGTGAGTACTTTGAATGTACTCGCAAACATTATGAACACAGGTATAATATAACAATGATGTGCTGAAAATATTTTATGCTCATGACGTCAGTGACAAAAGATAAATAAATCTCTGATGCGTGCAAGCAAGTTATTTATAAAATTGCAATAACATACTAGTATTAAAATTTATGAAATAAATAACAAGCAAAGCCACAGTCGGGCGT
>NC_041391.1:120581818-120646114 GCF_002162155.2 Triticum dicoccoides | reverse complement strand
CCACATAAAGGGCTTTAAAAGAAATGCCACAGTCGGGCGTCTGAGCGACACCACATAAAGGGCTTCAAAAGAAATGCCACAGTCGGGCGTCTGAGCGACACCACACAAAGGGCTTTAAAAGAAAGGCCACAGTCGGGCGTCTGAGCGACACCACATAAAGGGCTTCAAAAGAAATGCCACAGTCGAGCGTTTGAGCGACACCCATGCCCCCGGACCAGGTGGCCTGCCTACCAGCTACAACCGGTATCTTCCACCATGGCCTCTCTGTACGGTGTGTGCTAGAAAGAGGTTGACAACTTACTGAACCGTACTCTACTTGCTGTAGAGACGAGTGGTAGTACGAAACAAGTATGGGGGTTACTGGCAGAAGACTCGATCTACGGTCGACTCAGGAGGTTTAAGTATTCCCTGCATGATTAGCATGATGAATATATTTCAACCAACAGAGTCACCGCTCATATCACCTTGCCATGCCATACCAGACATAACCGTCCCGACGGAGACCGGCGACAAACTCATGCCTACCCAAGGCAGAGGTTTTCCCGGGTTCCTGCCGGTATGCATGCAAGGCACATCAGGGTGATTATCATCACAAGTGTGTCCATTTCCAACAGCATGGAAATCAATAACATGCACCCATGCATATGATCATATCACATGAAATAACAAGTTTCTCCAAAGTGAGGTGATGTTATGAACGTGTCATCGAACACACAAAAATATTATGCCGGGGTTCAGAATGCTTGCCTTCAATGTGTGGAAAGGCAGGGTGCACTCCAAAACTTGAAACATTTCTCCTCTCTTCAAAAATCCTATTTTAGCAAAATAAAAGAATTAACACACAAAATAAAAACAGCACCAAAAGTTGTTCTAAAATTTTTTCAAATAAATCTTAAAATAAACTAGGTGAAATTTGAGAGAGGTAGGAAAAAGAATCATTTCATTTGGAGTTGTATTTAAAAACATATAACCAGTCAAAGTTTTGGTCAAATTCTGTTTTTAAAAATAATACAAAAGAAAACGTTTCAGCCACGAATACGCTTTCTAAGTAGGGGTTACGTACTTGGGGTTTTACGCTATCACTTAACACGCATGGCGGCGGAGTGGGTCACTGACAGTTGGTCCACGGGGCCCACTAGTCAGGTTTGACTAGCCTTTCTCCCTCTCCTTCCTCTGTCCCGAGCGGAGGCGGAGCTCCGGCGATCGTCGTCGGCGACTGGCGGCTCCTCGCGGGGCCCCAAGGGCGGGGATGGATCCGCCACTCCAGGGTGGTCATCCCGGTGGTCGACAGGTAGGTGGGGGCGGAGGGAGCTGCCGGCGGCGAGCTTCGCGGTGGAGGAGGCTTCGGTGGCGAAGTGGGTTTGTGGCGGCGATGGCTCCCGAACCAAATTGAGTAGGGGGATCTGTTCACGGGAGGAAGAGAGGACTTCTGGTGAAGAGAGTGGAGAGGGGGAAGCCCTGGTGGCGCCGGAGTGAACGAGACAGTGGCGGCGGCAGGAGTTGCCGGAGACGAAGAAGGCGGCGTTTCCCTGACGATTGCGGGCTATGGGGGTTCCATGGGGTAGCCTGAGGTTGTGTGCGTGCTCAGAGGGGCTCGGGGTCCCTTTTTATAGCGTGGCAAGGCGGTTCCGCGGCGGCTGCGGATAAGGTCGCTGCCGACCGCCATTCTGTAGCTAGGGCGTCGTGGCGGCGACGAGCGCTAGCGGACACACTCGTGGATGAGCTCGCGCTGTTCCAGGGGCCAGGTGGCGAGCGGAAGAGGCTTGGGCGGCGCTGAACGGAGCAGGGGCTGTCGGCGGCCGTGGCGGCTAGCTCCTGGCCCGTCGGGGACGTGGCGAGGGGCGGCTTGGCATGTTGCGGTGAGGAGGGACGTGCGTGGCGTGGCTCTGCAGTGGAGGCAAGGCCAGGGGCGCGACGCGTCGGCTTGGGCGCGGCACGTGCAAAACGCGTGCCAAACGCACGCTCTGCTCGCGCTCCGTGCGTGCACGGGACGTGCTCGACGTAATGCCAGAGCATGCTAGAGGTCGCGGTTGAGGCTGGGAAGAAACAGGGCTAGGTTAGGGTTAGATAGAGGGTGAATGGGCATTGTTGTTAGGTCAGGTGACCAAGTTCATAGTGAAAACTTGAATCCATGCCAAATCTGGCTATGCTCTGCAGGTGTTTGACAAAATGCCACAGGCACCTAGGCTCTTCTTGGGGTGGCCAAATCCTCCAGATCAGGGTCTCCTTAGATGCAAGAGAGAGTGGTGAGGTTAGTTTGTGAAAGGCACAAACTTGTTAGTGCAAGTTTTGCAAAACTACAATTCTGGACAGGAAATAAATGACATTATTTCATGAACCAAAATTAATCCAATGGGTGCATGCTCCTGGATTTAGGGGTTTGGTAGGGCTGTCTACAAGTAGGAGAAAACACAAGATCTTTGGAGCAAAATTAAATAGGGTTGCAGTTGAAATCACAAGGCTGGACCAGAATGAAAAAGAGGATGATTCACTCAACTTTTTCAAAGAACATAAATAGGTTTTTGCACAAAGTGGAATAATATGCTCCTACTGACCTCCCCTAATTTTGGTAGAAGTTTTAAATAAATATTTAAATAGGTTGTAGTGTAAAATTACCCACTGGACCAGATTTGAAAACTTGGTGTAGAACTCAAAATATCCAATGAATGAAATATATTATTGCACAAAAGTGATTTAGAGACATCACATGATATCTCCAAACCTTGGTGAAATTTTTAGTTAAATATATCAAATGGCTGTAGTTCAAAAAGAGCTCCAAATTTTAAAACAAGTCATTTAATGAATAAAGCTCAGGGTGAAATAATTTTATAAATAAATCTCCTGATTGAGAGATGTTTTTTTAAATGAGAGGGAAAATAAGTCCAATATATTTTGGAAGGATCCACTTGGGAAAAATTTCTTAATACTAAAAGAAAAGTTTTGAAATCAACAGAGATATACTTGCATGCAAAAATTTTAAACTCTTGGCAAAATTTTAATAACTAAAACCTGGTTAAATTTTTGGGGTGTTACAATACTACCCCCCTTAAGAAAAATCTCGTCCTCGAGATTTGCTAAGAGCCGTTGTGAAAAACAAAAGTTCCATATGCGTTCGAGCGGTTGTGAGACTGCTGCCGTGGTGCTGCGTGAATAAAAATAATAATAATCCACGTAGTGAGGGGATAAATGATGCAGCAATTCAGTAAAAAGAAAACTCATACTAGGATCTTTCGCGGTTACACAAGTTAATCACGAAGAAAAATTACTCATACCAGTAGAAACTAAATACTCGACTCGTCGCACAAATTTAGGGTACCATGCATAAGATACACGCAAATATAAATGTTGCAAAAACAAATACAGTAGTGACGTCTAAAATGAAAACGGTAACTGGGTGGGGTCCTGATAAAATGTCTCTGGTGAAGGGACACACTCCTCTTCTATCGGAGGAAGTGGATTGACCAGTCGATGTATGCGTCTCTCCGGGTCGGGCCTCAGTGGTCTGCCGATGGCAATCTGAGGATTCAGATCAGTGAGATTCTGGAGATAATCCATCACTCGTTGGTTCAAATGCTCTTGAGCGATGATGTACTGGATAAGGTTGGCCAGAACTGGGTCTCTCTCAATACGCCCACCGGGAAAAGACATTACTTCTCCGGGTGCTGCACGGCTCGGAAAGTAATAATATCCTCATTCGCGGACATAGGGTACTGTGGATCGAAGACGAGCAATCGCTTCTTTCGCAGCAGCTTCTATGGCCAGGTGTGGGGTTGGCATAGATTTCCCCACGAAGGAAACTTCTGTTGGATCTTGGTTGGGGTCTACAGGAGGAATGTGTACTGCTGCCCAATATTCTGAGGTGGATGGGGTGATTCTAGATTTGAACAGCTCGTACTGGGGTGGCTGGGTAGAACCCATGGTACTGCGGGTAAAGTCCCACAATATTTTGACAAAGCTACCTGGGGTTGCATCTGGGGTTCTCAGGTGAATGCTGGGGCTCGGCATGACAGGAAAAAGTTGTGAGTGTGGTGCACAAGGTGAGGGTTGCTGGGTAAGGTCACAAGGTGACCTTTATATAGCAATGGAGCCGGATTCGTTTTACCGTGGTGAAAGGTAATAAATTTGCCAGCTTAGCTCCAAAGGTCAGGTCAGTGTCAGAGATACACATATCTCATAAAGAGACGTGTTACTGTGGTTGTCGTCGGGTTGGTTTTGGTAGTTGTGCCCGGAAAATGTGCAACTATGTGCTGACAAAGAAAATACGCAAGGCTAACATTAAAGCAGAGGCACAACAACAGGCTGCGTTAATATACATGGTCGCACGATTACAACGCGAGGATACACTGAAACTCGGTGCTACTCATACGGCTTAGTCTACCTCGTTTATGTCTAAACGGGCATGCCTGGTGGATGTCGAGGCTTCTCCACGTGTCTCACTGCCGGGATTAGTCGGAGATGGCGGAGGAACTGCAGGGTCGGGGTAGTGATGATGACCATCGCGGGGATTGTTGGCCACAACCCCGTTGGAGTGTGCTCCCAAAAGGCGACGAAGCACTTCTGGGGTCATCAAAGCATCTTGGCTGATGGCTGGAGCTGATCTCGGGTTCTCGATCGGTTGTCCAAACAGCACGACTGGGTTGTCGGCGTTGGGCTCGTTTTCTTCTCTCGCTGGGGCTCGACGAACCAGCTCTCCACGAGCTGCAATTAAATCAATAGTGATTTGATCGCACAGTTCCTCTAGTGCACTCACAAGTTTTGCAAGGTTTGGTAGGGCTGTCTACAAGTAGGAGAAAACACAAGATCTTTGGAGCAAAATTAAATAGGGTTGCAGTAGAAATCACAAGGCTGGACCAGAATGAAAAAGAGGATGATTCACTCAATTTTTTCAAAGAACATAAATAGGTTTTTGCACAAAGTGGAATAATATGCTCCTACTGACCTCCCCTAATTTTGGTAGAAGGTTTAAATAAATATTTAAATAGGTTGTAGTGTAAAATTGCCCACTGGACCAGATTTGAAAACTTGTAGAACTCAAAATATCCAATGAATGAAATATATTATTGCACAAAAGTGATTTAGAGACATCACATGATATCTCCAAACCTTGGTGAAATTTTTAGTTAAATATATCAAATGGCTGTAGTTCAAAAAGAGCTCCAAATTTTAAAACAAGTCATTTAATGAATAAAGCTCAGGGTGAAATAATTTTATAAATAAATCTCCTGATTGAGAGATGTTTTTTTAAATGAGAGGGAAAATAAGTCCAATATATTTTGGAAGGATCCACTTGGGAAAAATTTCTTAATACTAAAAGAAAAGTTTTGAAATCAACAGAGATATACTTGCATGCAAAAATTTTAAACTCTTGCCAAAATTTTAATAACTAAAACCTGGTTAAATTTTTGGGGTGTTACAATACTACCCCCCTTAAGAAAAATCTCGTCCTCGAGATTTTCTAAGAGCCGTTGTGAAAAACAAAAGTTCCATATGCGTTCGAGCGGTTGTGAGACTACTGCCGTGGTGCTGCGTGAATAAAAATAATAATAATCCACGTAGTGAGGGGATAAATGATGCAGCAATTTAGTAAAAAGAAAACTCATACTAGGATCTTTCGCGGTTACACAAGTTAATCACGAATAAAAATTACTCATACCAGTAGAAACTAAATACTCGACTCGTCGCACAAATTTGGGGTACCATGCATAAGTTACACGCAAATATAAATGTTGCAAAACAAATACAGTAGTGACGTCTAAAATGAAAACAGTAACTGGGTGGGGTCCTGATAAAATGTCTCTGGTGAAGGGACACACTCCTCTTCTATCAGAGGAAGTGGATTGACCAGTCGATGTATGCGTCTCTCCGGGTCGGGCCTCAGTGGTCTGCCGATGGCAATCTGAGGATTCAGATCAGTGAGATTCTGGAGATAATCCATCACTCGTTGGTTCAAATGCTCTTGAGCGATGATGTACTGGATAAGGTTGGCCAGAACTGGGTCTCTCTCAATACGCCCACCGGGAAAAGACGTTACTTCTCCGGGTGCTGCACGGCTCGGAAAGTAATAATATCCTCGTTCGCGGACATAGGGTACTGCGGATCGAAGACGAGCAATCGCTTCTTTCGCAGCAGCTTCTATGGCCAGGTGTGGGGTTGGCATAGATTTCCCCATGAAGGAAACTTCTGTTGGATCTTGGTTGGGGTCTACAGGAGGAATGTGTACTGCTGCCCAATATTCCGAGGTGGATGGGGTGATTCTAGATTTGAACAGCTCGTACTGGGGTGGCTGGGTAGAACCCATGGTACTGCGGGTAAAGTCCCACAATATTTTGACAAAGCTACCTGGGGTTGCATCTGGGGTTCTCAGGTGAATGCTGGGGCTCGGCATGATAGGAAAAAGTTGTGAGTGTGGTGCACAAGGTGAGGGTTGCTGGGTAAGGTCACAAGGTGGCCTTTATATAGCAATGGAGCCGGATTCGTTTTACCGTGGTGAAAGGTAATAAATTTGCCAGCTTAGCTCCAATGGTCGGGTCAGTGTCAGAGATACACATATCTCATAAAGAGACGTGTTACTGTGGTTGTCGTCGGGTTGGTTTTGGTAGTTGTGCCCGGAAAATGTGCAACTATGTGCTGACAAAGAAAATATGCAAGGCTACCATTAAAGCAGAGGCACAACGACAGGCTGCGTTAATATACATGGTCGCACGATTACAACGTGAGGATACACTGAAACTCGGTGCTACTCATACGGCTTAGTCTACCTCGTTTATGTCTAAACGGGCGTGCCTGGTGGATGTCGAGGCTTCTCCACATGTCTCACTGCCGGGATTAGTCGGAGATGGCGGAGGAACTGCAGGGTCGGGGTAGTGATGATGACCATCGCGGGGATTGTTGGCCACAACCCCGTTGCAGTGTGCTCCCAAAAGGCGACGAAGCACTTCTGGGGTCATCAAAGCATCTCGGCTGATGGCTGGAGCTGATCTCGGGTTCTCGATCGGTTGTCCAAATTGAGTAGGGGGATCTGTTCACGGGAGGAAGAGAGGACTTCTGGTGAAGAGAGTGGAGAGGGGGAAGCCCTGGTGGCGCCGGAGTGAACGAGACAGTGGCGGCGGCAGGAGTTGCCGGAGACGAAGAAGGCGGCGTTTCCCTGACGATTGCGGGCTATGGGGGTTCCATGGGGTAGCCTCAGGTTGCGTGCGTGCTCAGAGGGGCTCGGGGTCCCTTTTTATAGCGTGGCAAGGCGGTTCTGCGGCGGCTGCGGATAAGGTCGCTGCCGACCGCCATTCTGTAGCTAGGGCGTCGTGGCGGCGACGTGCGCTAGCGGACACACTCGTGGATGAGCTCGCGCTGTTCCAGGGGCCAGGTGGCGAGCGGAAGAGGCTTGGGCGGCGCTGAACGGAGCAGGGGCTGTCGGCGGCCGTGGCGGCTAGCTCCTGGCCTGTCGGGGACGTGGCGAGGGGCGGCTTGGCATGTTGTGGTGAGGAGGGACGTGCGTGGCGTGGCTCTGCAGTGGAGGCAAGGCCAGGGGCGCGACGCGTCGGCTTGGGCGCGGCACGTGCAAAACGCGTGCCAAACGCATGCTCTGCTCGCGCTCCGGGCGTGCACGGGACGTGCTCGACGTAATGCCAGAGCATGCTAGAGGTCGCGGTTGAGGCTGGGAAGAAACAGGGCTAGGTTAGGGTTAGATGGAGGGTGAATGGGCATTGTTGTTAGGTCAGGTGACCAAGTTCATAGTGAAAACTTGAATCCATGCCAAATCTGGCTATGCTCTCCAGGTGTTTGACAAAATGCCACAGGCACCTAGGCTCTTCTTGGGGTGGCCAAATCCTCCAGATCAGGGTCTCCTTAGATGCAAGAGAGAGTGGTGAGGTTAGTTTGTGAAAAGCACAAACTTGTTAGTGCAAGTTTTGCAAAACTACAATTCTGGACAGGAAATAAATGACATTATTTCATGAACCAAAATCAATCCAATGGGTGCATGCTCCTGGATTTAGGGTTTTGGTAGGGCTGTCTAAAAGTAGGAGAAAACACAAGATCTTTGGAGAAAAATTAAATAGGGTTGCAGTAGAAATCACAGGGCTGGACCAGAATGAAAAAGAGGATGATTCACTCAATTTTTTCAAAGAACATAAATAGGTTTTTTCACAAAGTGGAATAATATGCTCCTACTGACCTCCCCTAATTTTGGTAGAAGTTTTAAATAAATATTTAAATAGGTTGTAGTGTAAAATTGCCCACTGGACCAGATTTGAAAACTTGGTGTAGAACTCAAAATATCCAATGAATGAAATATATTATTGCACAAAAGTGATTTAGAGACATCACATGATATCTCCAAACCTTGGTGAAATTTTTAGTTAAATATATCAAATGGTTGTAGTTCAAAAAGAGCTCCAAATTTTAAAACAAGTCATTTAATGAATAAAGCTCAGGGTGAAATAATTTTATAAATAAATCTCCTGATTGAGAGATGTTTTTTTAAATGAGAGGGAAAATAATTCCAATATATTTTGGAAGGATCCACTTGGGAAAAATTTCTTAATACTAAAAGAAAAGTTTTGAAATCAACAGAGATATACTTGCATGCAAAAAATTTAAACTCTTGGCAAAATTTTAATAACTAAAACCTGGTTAAATTTTTGGGGTGTTACATATCTCGGGCTTGTCGAAGCTCCTCCCGTGCGGCTCTGATTTTAGAGCGCGTTTCCTTGGCTACTTCCAAGGCCTTCTTAAGGTCATCCGCTTTCGCTTGGCTCTCCTTTTCAAGGAGCTCATATCTGCGGCGACATCTTTCAGCTCAAGAGCCATCTTAGCTATTTTATCTTTGCTCCGGCGATGAGCAGCCTGCTCAGCTCTTAACTCTTTGGCCGCCTTTAGGGAGGCCACATCACTTATCCTGGCTTGTTTCTTGGTTAGGGCAAGTTCCGCCCGAAGGGTCTCCATGGCAGCAGCTCCATCTGCAGCCACAAGATATTATAGATACTAGCATCATGCTCCTCTTAATATTTGCTGAAAATCCGAAAAACAACATACCCTGTGCCTCGTCAAACCGCTTGTTCACAAGCGCGATATCGGCATCCTCCACGTCAAGTTGTCGCCTTAGTTCGGCGAAATCAGTAGTCCGGTCAGCCGTCGGACCCTCAGTCGTCTGCACATAACGCAGCGCGATCATTACCTGGGAGTATCATCCTATGTTTGCCACCTCGGGTTGGCAACCAGAGTCTCAGGGGCTACTATCTATACGGAGCACATCTAGCATGTGTGGTACAGCCGAAAGTATACATATTACTTTGTGTAACTCAAAGCCTTTGAGCAGGCTCGTAAAAGCTTCATTCAACCTGCTTTTGGCGGATGAAATCCTCTCAAGCACCGTACCCATTAAAGTACGATGCGCCTCTGAGATAGCCGCTCGCTCCAGAAGGCCCGTTAGTGTGTCCGGCTGTGTGCCGGACAATCCCGGACTCTTTTTATTGCTCTCCTTGGGAGCCGAATACTCCGGGCTTCGGGAGACCGAAGCAGTAACTTTTGGCCTTAATGGATCAGGAGAAATCCTCCATGATGACTGAGGGAGTCCTGGATAAGGGGGTATCCGGACAGCCGGACTATATACATCATCCGGACTATTGAAGCGTGAAGATACAAGACTCAAGACTTCGGCCCGTGTTCGTATGGGACTCTCCTTTGTGTGGAAGACAAGCTTGGCGATCCGGATATTATATTTCCTTCCTTGTAACCGACTCCATGTAAACCCTAGCTCTCTACGGTGTCTATATAAACCGGAGAGGATGGTCCTTAGAAGGCCTATCACAATTACAATCATACCATCATAGGCTAGCTCTTAGGGTTTAGCCTCTATGATCTCGTGGTAGATCTACTCTTGTACTACACATATCTTCAATATTAGCCAAGCAGGAAGTAGGGTTTTACCTCCATCGAGAGGGCCCGAACCTGGGTAAACATTGTGTCCCTTGCTTCCTGTTACCATCAGCCTAAGATGCACAGATCGGGACCCCCTACCCGAGATCCGCCGGTTTTGACACCGACATTGGTGCTTTCATTGAGAGTTCCTCTGTGTCGTCGCTGCAAGGCTTGATGGTGCCTTCAATCATCAGTAGCACGGTCCAGGAGGAGACTTTTCTCCCCGGACAGATCTTCGTGTTCGGCGGCTTTGCACTGCAGGCCAATTCGCTTGGCCATCTGGAGCAGATCGACAGCTACGCCCCTGGCCACCAGATCAGGTTCGGAAAATTGAAATACACGGCAGACATTCGCGGAGACTTGATCTTTGACGGATTCGGGCCTGTGCCAAGAGCGCCAGACAGTCACGACGAGCACGTCCTAGACCTGCTATCGGACAATGGTCGGGACATCATCCATGCAGTAGCCCTGGATCTAAATCCGGAACAGGTTGCGTTACCCAAGGACGGAGGGGTAGACCCCGCCCCGTAGGCCGCATGCTCATCGGAGGTGGAGCCAAACACAGGTCTCACCTCTGTGGAGGCCTGTAACCCCAGATCCCCGGACTCATATCCGGTTGTTGGTTCCGGTCCGCATACCCTCGAGCCGGCCAAGCCAGGTTGGGCTCCTGGAATGGAGTTTACCACTGCGGACATCTTTCAGCACTCGCCCTTTAGCGACATGCTGAACTCATTAAAGTCTCTCTCTTTGTCAGGAGGCTCTGGGCCGAACTATGTCCAGCTTGAGTGGGAAGCAGGCGACGAAGGAATTCGCTGCCCACCCACCACCCACTTCATTGCCACGGTCGATGATTTAACCGACGTGCTTGACTTCAACTTCGAAGACATCGACGGTATGGACGACGATGCAGGAGAAGTACAGGAGCCACCGCTCATAGGGCGGTGGACGGCCACCTCCTCACACGATATATACATGGTGGACACTCCGAAGGAAACCAATGGCGATGAGGCAATGGTGGATAACCCCTTAGGGGGAAAGGCAAAGCATGGGCGTCTTCGGCGCCACTCTAAGCCCCACCACATCAATACCGGCCCCGGAGATGAAAGCAATCCGGATGGTGCCGAAGAGGAATACAGCCCTGATCAGCCTACCTTCAAGCAGTCCGGACCGGCCACGGTGGGATACTTGGAGAGGGACAACTATACACCCCCCTCTGAAGACGAGGTAAGCCTCGGCAAGGATGAATTTGGCGTGCCTGAAGATCTTGTGGAACAAGTTCGCTTCAAGCGACAGCTCATGGCCACGGCATGGAGCCTGCAAAGGAAGCAAGAGCGGCTTAAAGCTGACCAAGATTTGCTAGTAGATAGGTGGACCAAGATACTAGCCAACGCAAAGTATGGACTCGACCGCCCTAACAGAGGGCATACGCGGCACAACTGGCCACCTCAACCTAAGCAGGAGAACCAAAGGCACACAACCTGACGTCCACACACCACTATGGTCCAAGACAGTAAAAAGGATACACGAAGAGGCATCCTAAAGCCTCCGCGCAGCGGTCATAAAGTCAAGCCAAGGAAGCTGGTGCTTGATACGTCTCCAACGTATCTATAATTTTTGATTGCTCCATGCTACTTTATCTACTATTTTGGACTATATTGGGCTTTATTTTCCACTTTTATATTATTTTTGGGACTAACCTATTAACCGGAGGCCCAACCCAGAATTCCTGTTTTTTGCCTATTTCAGTATTTCGAAGAAACATAATATCAAACGGGGTCCAAACGGAACAAAACCTTCGGGAACGTGATTTTCTCACCGAACGTGATCCAGGAGACTTGGACCCTGTTCCAAGGAACAACCGAGGAGGTCACAAGGGTGGGGGCGCCGCCCTACCTCGTGGGCCCCCTGTTGCTCCACCGACGTACTCCTTCCTCCTATATATACCTACGTACCCTTGTCAGATCAAATACGGAGCCAAAAAACTAATTCCACTGCCGCAACCTTCTGTATCCATGAGATCCCATCTTGGGGCCTGTTCCGGAGCTCCGTCGGAGGGGGCATCCACCACGGAGGGCTTCTACATCAACACCATAGCCTCTCCGATGAAGTGTGAGTAGTTTACTTTAGACCTTCGGGTCCATAGCTAGTAGCTAGATTGCTTCTTCTCTCTTTTTGGATCTCAATACAATGTTCTCCCCCTCTCTTGTGGAGCTCTATTCGATGTAATCTTCTTTTTTGCAGTGTGTTTGTTGAGATTGATGAATTGTGGGTTTATGATCCAGCTTATCTCTGAACAATATTTGATTCTTCTTTGAATTCTTTTATGTATGATTGAGTTATCTTTGCAAGTCTTTTCGAATTATCCGTTTGGTTTGGCCAACTAGATTGGTAGTTCTTGCCATGGGAGAAGTGTTTAGCGTTGGGTTCAATCTTGCGGTGTCCTTACCCAGTGACAGAAAGGGTTCCAAGGCACTTAGTGTATTGCTGCCATCGAGGATAACAAGATGGGGGTTTTATCATATTGCATGAATTTATCCCTCTACATAGGTCATCTTGCTTAAGGCGTTACTCTATTTTTAACTTAATACTCTAGATGCATGCTGGATAGCGGTCGATGAGTGGAGTAATAGTAGTAGATGCAGAATCGTTTCGATCTACTTGTCTTGGACGTGATGCCTATATACATGATCATACCTAGATAACCTCATAATTATTCGCTTTTCTATCAATTGCTCAACAGTAATTTGTTCACCCACTGTAGAATACTTATGCTCTTGAGAGAAGCCACTAGTGAAACCTATGGCCCCCGGGTCTATTCTCATCATATCAATCTCCATTACTTTAATTCTTGTTTTGTTTTTTACTTTGCCTTTTACTTTTCACTTTGCATATCTATATCAAAAATACCAAAAATATTATTTATCATCTCTATCAGATCTCACCCTCGTAAGTGACCATGAAGGGATTGACAACCCCTAATCGCGTTGGTTGCGAGTAGCTATCATTTTGTGTAGGTACGAGGGACTCATGCGTGATCTCCTACTGGATTGATACCTTGGTTCTAAAAAACTAAGGGAAATACTTACGCTACTTTACTGCATCATCCTCTCCTCTTTGGGGAAATCCAACGCATTGCTCAAGAGGTAGCAAGAATAATTTCTGGCGTCGTTGCCGGGGAGTTTGGGCAAAAGTCAACTATACCAAGTACCCATCACAATCCCTATCTCTCGCATTACATTATTTGCCTCTCGTTTTCCTCTCCCCCACTTCACCCTTGCCGTTTTATTCGCCCTCTCTTTCCCAATCTCCTCCTCTCTTTCTCTTTCGCCTTTTTCTCATTTGCCTCTTTGCTTGCTCATGTGTTAGTTCATTTACCTCGTTATTATGACTAGTCTCCTATCTTCTCCGCTATCTCCCGAGAATGAAGTTTTAAATTTTAAACAAAGGGAGGGAGAAAATCTAAAAGACGCTTGGTATAGAATTTGCAATGCTCAAAATAGAACTACCAGGAAGGAATCTACTTCTGTTCTTCTTCGTAATTTTTACGTAGGTGCTAATCCTTGGTTTAGATATATCCTTGATACCATTACCGGAGGGAATTTCTTGGGTAGCCATACTTTTGATTCTTACAATGCTTTAATAGATTTATTTGGCTCACCACCTCCTTTGATTAATGGAACTATGTTAACTTTGGAGCATGTTATGCAAAGACTTGAAATTATCGAGAATAAAATTGCTACCATTGAATCAATTGAAAATCTTGATAAAAAGATCCACAATCAAATTCCCAATATGGATCTAAGGTAGGAATGACTTTGAAAAATATTAAAGAAAAAGAACCCATAGTTAACGAGAGAATAAATCTAGATTCCACAAGAATCGATAAACTAGAGGGTATCATTACCAACTTAGGAACCGCTTTTTCTTCCATTCAAAACACTCCAAGTTCGTCCACTAAAAAACCCAATCTTATTTATGTTCCTAAGAGTAAGGATGAATCATCTAGTAAGGAAATTGCGGATCTTAAATCTATAAGTGTTCATCCGAATCTTTTTGCCATCATTAAGGAACCCTTTGCTATGAAAGAATTTTTCAATCTTGCTCATAAGAGTTTGATAATTACTAGAAAGAAAGAAATTTCTAAAAAAGATAGATGCCTCATTGAAGAATTGCCTACCAAAGATGGCACTCATTAGATCTATCCTTGCTTTTATGCCTAGCTAAGGGCGTTAAACGATAGCGCTTGTTGGGAGGCAACCCAATTTTATTTTGTGTTTTTTGTTTTTGCTTCTGTTTAGGAATAAATAATCCATCTACTTTCTGTTTAGATGTGGTTTTATGTTTTAATTAGTGTTTGTTCCAAGTAGAACCTATAGGATAAGCTATGATGATAGTTGATTTGATTCTGCTGAAAAACAGAAACTTTGCGCTCACGAGAAAAAATTCAATAAATCACACAAACATGATTTTGCATAGATTATTTTTGCTACTGATAAATAAACAAATTTTCCAGTACGTCCTATTTTTGTAGAACTTTTAGAGTTGCAGAAGTTTGCGTTAGTTACAGATTGCTACAGAATGTTCTGTTTTTGACAGATTCTGTTTTTTGTGTGTTGTTTGCTTATTTCAATGCATCTATGGATAATAAATTAGTTTATAAACCATAAGTAAGTTGGAATACAGTAGGTTTAACACCAATATAAATAAATAATGAGTTCATTACAGTACCTTAAAGTAGTCTTTTGTTTTCTTTCACTAACGGAGCTCACGAGATTTCTATTGAGTTTTGTGTTGTGAAGTTTTCAAGTTTTGGGTGAATTATTTTGATGGATTATGGAACAAAGAGTGGCAAGAGCCCAAGCTTGGGGATGCCCATGGAACCCCCAAGATAATCCAAGGACACCAAAAAGTCAAAGCTTGGGGATGCCCCGGAAGGCATCCCCTCTTTCGTCTACTTCCATCGGTAATTTACTTGGAGATATATTTTTATTCACCATATGTTATGTGTTTTGCTTGGAGCGTCTTGTATTATTTGCGTATTTGCTTGTTAGTTTACCACAATCATCCTTTCTGAACACACCTTTTGAGAAAGCCATACATGATTTGGAATTTGCTAGAATACTCTATGTGCTTCACTTATATCTTTTGAGCTTGATAGTTTTTGCTCATAGCGCTTCACTTATATCTTTTGAGCGTAATAATTTTTGCTCTAGTGCTTCACTTAGATCTTTTAGAGCATGGTGGTGGATTTGTTTTAAAGAAACTATTTATCTCTCAGGCTTCACTTAGATTATTTTGAGAGTTGTTAATAGAATGGTAATTTGCTTAATGTTAATATACTTGGTATTCAAGATATGTGAAACTTTCTTTTGAGTGCGTTGAATACTAAGATAAGTTTGATGCTTGATGATTTTTTCGAGATATGGAGGTGATAATATCAAAGCAATGCTAGTTGGGCTGATTATGAATTTGGAGAATGCTTGTGTTGAAGTTTGTGATTCCCATAGCATGCACGTATGGTGAACCGCTTTGTGATGAAGTCGGAGCACAATTTTATTTATTGATTGTCTTCCTTATGAGTGGCAGCCTAGGAGTATGCGTTTAGTGCTTTGGTTTTTTATGACTTCTAAATTTTTGCAACAAGTGCATGAGTTCTTTTGATTAATGTTGATTCCATGGATTATACGCACTCTCACCCTTCCACCATTGCTAGCCTCTCCAATACCGTGCACTTTTCACCGGTATCATACACCCACCATATACCTTCCTCAAAACAGCCACCATACCTACCTATCATGGCATTTCCATAGCCATTCCGAGATATATTGCCATGCAACTTTCCACCATTCCGTTCATATGACACACATTACTTTTGACATATTGCTTTTTGCATGAACATGTAGTTGACATTGTATTTGTGGCAAAGCCACCATTCATAATTCTTTCATACATGTCACTCTTGATTCATTGCATATCCCGGTACACCGCCGGAGGCATTCATATAGAGTCATATTTTGTTCTAAGTATCGAGTTGTAATTGTTGAGTTGTAAGAAAAATAAAAGTGTGATGATCCTCATTATTAGAGCATTGTCCCACTGAGGAAAGTATGATGGAGACTATGATTCCCCCATAAGTCGGGATGAGACTCCGGACTTTATGAAAAATAAAAGAGGCCAAAGAAGACCAAATAAAAAAAAGAGGCCAAAGAAGCCCACCAAAAAAATATATGAGAGAAAAAGAGAGAAGGGACAATGCTACTATCCTTTTTCCACACTTGTGCTTCAAAGTAGCACCATGATCTTCATGATAGAGAGTCTCATATGTTGTCACTTTCATATACTAGAGGGATTTTTTCATTATAGAACTTGGCTTGTATATTCCAATGATGGGCTTCCTCAAAAGTGCCCTAGGTCTTCGTGAGCAAGCAAGTTGGATGCACACCCACCTAGTTTCTTTTGTTGAGCTTTCATATACTTATAGCTCTAGTGCATCCATTGCAGGGCAATTCCTACTCACTCACATCGATATCTATTGATGGGCATCTCCATAGCCCATTTGATACGCCTAGTTGATGTGAGACTATCTTCTCCTTTTTGTCTTCTCCACAACCACCATTTTATTCCAGCTATAGTGCTATGTCCATGTCTCACGCTCATGTATTGCGTGAAAGTTGAAAAAGTTTGAGATTACTAAAGTATGAAACAATTGCTTGGCTCGTCATCGGGGTTGTGCATGATTAAATACTTTGTGTGATGAAGATAGAGCTTAGACAGACTATATGATTTTGTAGGGATAACTTTCTTTAACCATGCTATTTTGAGAAGACATGATTTCTTTGATTAGTACGCTTGAAGTACTATTACTTTTATGTCAATATGAACTTTTGTCTTGAATCTTTTGGATCTGAATATTCATATCACAATTAAGAAGATTTACATTGAAATTATGCCAAAGTATCACTCCGCATCAAAAATTCTTTTTTTATCATTTACCTACTTGAGGACGAGCAGGAATTAAGCTTGGGGATGCTTGATACGTCTCCAACGTATCTATAATTTTTGATTGCTCCATGCTACTTTATCTACTGTTTTGGACTATATTGGGCTTTATTTTCCACTTTTATATTATTTTTGGGACTAATCTATTAACCGGAGGCCCAACCCAGAATTGCTGTTTTTTTTTCCTATTTCAGTATTTCGAAGAAACAGAATATCAAACGGAGTCCAAACGGGATAAAACCTTCGGGAACGTGATTTTCTCACAGAACGTGATCCAGGAGACATGGACCCTGGTCCAAGGAACAACTGAGGAGGTCACGAGGGTGGGGGCGCCCCCCCTAGGCGCGCCCCCCTACCTCGTGGGCCCCCTGTTGCTCCACCAATGTACTCCTTCCTCCTATATATACATACGTACCCCCGTCAGATCAAATACGGAGCCAAAAACCTAATTCCACTACCGCAACCTTCTGTATCCACGAGATCCATCTTGGGGCCTATTCCGGAGCTCCGCCGGAGGGGGCATCCACCATGGAGGGCTTCTACATCAACACCATAGCCTCTCCGATGAAGTGTGAGTAGTTTACTTCAGACCTTCGGGTCCATAGCTAGTAGCTAGAAGGCTTCTTCTCTCTTTTTGGATCTCAATACAATGTTCTCCCCCTCTCTTGTGGAGATCTATTCGACGTAATCTTCTTTTTTGCGGTGTGTTTGTTGAGACCGATGAATTGTGGGTTTATGATCCAGCTTATCTATGAACAATATTTGATTCTTCTCTGAATTATTTTATGTATGATTGAGTTATCTTTGCAAGTCTCTTCGAATTATCCGTTTGGTTTGGCCAACTAGATTGGTAGTTGTTTCCATGGGAGAAGTGTTTAGCTTTGGGTTCCAAGTCTTTGGAGGCGGCCCTTTTCTCCCCGTGGGGGGAGGGAATTTTAGATTCACCTCCCCGAATATCCTCCTTCATGGAAACATTAATTCCCCCGGTTTGGATGTGTTATGTATGAAGCCCGCTTTCGGCTTCTCTATTCCTCCCTTCATCCTCTCCCGATGGCACTTGATAGGGTGCGCGCTCCAGCATCCTGGTTAGTACAGGATCCAGCGAGCCTTCGGGAAGAGGGGCCGAACACCTGATCCTCTCCGCCTTTCGTATCCAGCCCTGGCCGAGAGCAATTTTTTCAGATTGGTGTTGTGTCAAATATAAAGATGCCATGTTCGGTCGCAGAATTACTTACTTGGGTATCTAGACGGTTGCAGTTGAGACCCGCATCCTTGATGGTGTCCAGACACTTTATTCGTGATCCGAAGAACAACCTGTACATGCCTTTGGGTGTCATGCCGAAGAATTGTTGAATAGTTCATGGTCCTTTCGGGTTGAACTCCCACATACGGAGAGATCGACGTTGGCACGGCAGGACCCGACGAACTAGCATTACTTGCATTACCTTGACAAGACTGACATCCCTCTTGAGTATATCCCGAATGCGGTTTTGCAATGTCGGTACGTTATTAGCTGGCCCCCAGTCCAGTCCCTCGTTGACCCATGACGCCAGTTGAGGCGGAGGGCCTGAGCGGAAGGCAGGAGCGGCCGCCTGCTTTGTGCCCCGGGGAGTTGTGATATAGAACCACCTCCACTGCCAAAAGTCGGACACCTCCGAGAAGGAACCCTCTGGCCATAGGGCATCGACGCCTTTGCTTATTATAGCGCTTCCGCACTTCGTGTTTCGCCCGTCGATCACCTTCGGCTTTATATTGAAGGTCTTGAGCCATAGGCCGTAGTGTGGGGTGATGTGGAGGAAGGCTTCGCACACGACGATAAACGACGAGATGTGAAGGATGGAATCCGGAGCTAGATCGTGAAAATCTAGCCTGTAATAGAACATGAGTCCTGTAACAAAGGGATCAAGACTAAAGCCTAAGCCTCGGAGGAAGTGGGAAACAAATACAACTCTCTCGTAGGGTTCGGGAGTGGGGATGACCTGCCCTTGAGCAGGCAGCCTGTGCGGGATTTCAGCGGTCAGATACCTGGCCTCCCTGAGCTTCTTGATGTCCTCCTCTGTGACAGAGGAGGCCATCCACCGAGCTTGAAGGTTGGATCCAGACATGATTGAAGGTCCAAAAGCACTTAAGCCTGAGCTTTGGGTGTTAGAACTTGAGGTGGGGGAAGGATCGGGCGTGGGAAGAAAAGGACAGGCCTTGGTCCCTTTATAATTGGGGTGAATATCAAGCGTCCTCCACGTGACCGTTTGGAACTTGTCTAAAATTGAGGTATCATACTAACAGGCTCGGTTGGGTTACCCACACCCGTATTGATGAGAATCCCGTAATAAGGGGAACATGATCTCTACTTCGACAGGACGTGCCAATAAAACCGCCTCGCGATACATGTAGTGGCAGGCTGGGAAAAAACGGTTCATAGTAAACTGGGCCGCAGCATGATGTCACGCCATGAGGAGTTATCAACAGATTAGATTTGTGGAATATTATGCTCTCTACGGTGGTAATTGGAAATTATTTTACAGAGCCGGACACGATCCTCGTATCCAAGATCTTCTATGAAGTATTCGGAGAAGCACTACAAAAAAAAGACACATCCGTGACATTTTGGCCCGAACAAAAAAAATTCTGTCATACATATGACACTTCTATGACGATAATTGTGACAAACCCCGGTATCATTATAGATGTCGTGGGCTCCTGCTTCTATGACAAAAAATCATGACAGAAAATGGGCTTTTCGTCCTAGGCGGGCCAGAGATGCAGCTGCATGACATTCTTTGGGCCGTCCATGACGGAAAAATCATGGTAGAAGCAAGGGGGAGGAAAATTTTGGGGAGTTCCTGGTTATGGTGGGAGGTCGGGGGCCGAGCAATGCACGTTTCTCTCGTACACGTACGCGCGTGTGTGCGAGGCGTTAGCTCTAACTAACCTGAGCGAGGCGTTGGGCTCTAACTGAACCCGAGCGATTGAACTGCAGGCTACGCGTTACTGAACCCGGGTGATCGATCAATGGCTATTAACTGAACCCGATGGAGCGATTCCTTCGCTACTGCTGCTAACCGGAGCCGATCGATTGGATGAATAGTGAGCGTTGCTGGGGGGGTTGGATGAACAGTGAGCGGTGGCGTTGCCTCTAGATGAACAGGACCCCGTGGTGTGGAGGGCTGGATGAACAGTAGACGGTGGAGGGGTGGCTGTGGAGGGGTGGTTGAACAGGACCCCGTGGTGTGGAGGGATAGATGAACAGTAGACGGTGGAGGGCTGGATGAACAGTAGACGGTGGAGGGGTGGTTGAACAGTAGCCGGTGGAGTACCGCGCGGTGGAGGCTGGATGAACAGGAGCCCGCCACTACTAGGGAAAAGCCTATACACAGAATCTTACCAGCAGCGCGCTTTAAAATCAAGTGCTACTGCTATGGAGCAGTAGCGCGCGCTCTCAAAACTCGCTGCTGAAACAAGTTTATCAGTAGCGTGCACACTCCAAGACGTGCTACTGCTTAAATTCCCACGGCGCCGCCGCGAGGCCAGTTATAGCAGCAGTGCGTTAACACAAAGAGCGCTACTGCAACGGATCGTAGCAGTAGCGCATTTACGCAATAATCGCTACTACTAAGGTTACTACAAAAATTTAGTCCCACCCCGCTCTGTGAAGAGAGTTTGTACCACCTTAAATATGTTACTTATACAACTTTCACAAGCACTTGGTCTTCATTGAACTCTATGTGTAGGATCTGTGGCCGCAATAGGAATCCTCGCATGTTCTTAAACCAACCGTCAAGGATTCCTATTGACAAATCAGATTGTACACAAAAAGACAATTGATGATCAATGTATTTTTTATGTCTATGTCTAACATAGCAATAGCGCATTCTCGTCAAAAGGCGCTACTGATACGTCGTTTAGCAGTAGCCCATTTTGCTATAGCGCACTACTGTTAAGCCATTCCCTCTCCCCCCACTCACCTATCCGATCCAGATCACACTCACACACACACTCGATCTCCCCCTCAACCCCCGCACCGCCAGTCCTCCCACGTCGCCCCTCCTCCGATCTGCACCGCCATCACCTCATCCTCCTTGCTGGACTCGATACCGGCCTCCTCCTCCGTCCTCCCTCCACTCGCCGCTGGCCGACCCCTCCTCGCTCCGCCTTCCTCCTCCATTCTTCCTCCACTCGCCGCCGGCCAACCCCTCCTCGCTCCGCCTTCCTCCTCCGTCCTACTATCTTCTCCCTCCTCGAGTCGCCCCTCCTTCTCCCTCCTCCCTGCTACATTTTGATTTAGTAGGCTAGTTCATATGCAACATTCTGATTTAGTTGATATGATTCAGTTGATTTAGTAGGCTAGTTGATTTAGTTGATTTAGTTCATATGCAACATTTTGATTTACTTGATTTAGTAGGCTAGTTGATTTAGTTGATTTAGTAGGCTAGTTGATTTAGTTGATTTAGAACATTTTGATTTAGTTGATTTAGTATGCTAGTGGATTTAGTAGGCTAGCTGATTTAGTTGGTTTAGAACATTTTGATTTAGTTGACTTAGTATGCTAGTGGATTTAGTATGCTAGTTGATTCAGTTGATTTAGTATGCACCATTTTATTGTTATTTTTCGGCAATAGGTGCCACCACACTGCTTTGGTACGTGGTACCTTGTCATCTAATATGTTATTAGATCTTAGGATTATAATTGTCCATAAAATTGCTTCTCGCGGAAGAACCAAAAATATCACATGCTACTGTTTTTCTTTCCTGTGAAGCGAATCATTAATCCTTTGCTCATATTGCTTTAGGAAAATGGCGCCACCACCACCACCACTATGTCGACTGTGCAAGTCAAGGTGCGCCAGCAGCCTTGCAACTGGCAAGCTGTTTGGCATCTACGTCCAGCCGAGTTTTCGTCATGCGGTGGTAAGAAATTAGATGAAATGTAACAACTATTTTATTTTTAGTGTTGGCATTACTTCATTATGTCATTTTTCTTTTATTACACAGATCGTCCCATGCAATGCGAGGTTGACATTCAACAAGCTGACATGAGACACTGTGACATTTGAGGCTCCTGGGTGGCCGTACACTATGGAGGTCGAGAAAGGACGCAATCTGTCGCAGATTGGAGGAGATGGATGGGCCTGTTTCCTCGCCCACATGCGTCTTACTGGTGGTGAGTTGATCAGCTTCTCCTTCAGAGTAGAAAGACCCAAGCTGGCTGTCATTTATCTCAACCTGGTGGAAGATGATGAAGATGACGAAGATGATGAAGATGACGAAGATGATGCAGATGAAGAAGATGATGAAGATAATGAGGACCCACTCGATGAAGATGATGAGAACCCACTTCATGAAGCCATCGTAGCTCAAAGAATGAGGCTGAGCGAGGAGGAGGTGTGCGACCTATGGGACATAATTCCACCACGTGCTGACTTTGTCGGGGAGCCATTCGTGACCCGCCTGACAAGTACCATGGTCGATCGACATGATATGCTATGTTATACTTACAAATGCAAATTATCTGATGACATGCTTAGTGTAGAGTCCAATGATATGTTGTGTGTAATCTAGTCGTTGATATGCTTTAGTGTAGAGTCTAAATACATGCTTATTATTGTAGAATCCAAGGAACTATTAATAGTGTAGATAATCCATATATACTTATTAGTAGAATTCATGATTAATTAGTACAAATGCATAGTACTGTGTCTTCTGATAGTGTAGAAATCTAGACTTAATAGAAATATATTTGCAAGAGTATGTGTGAGGCTATTTATTAATTGATATGTTTTTCTTATTCAGAAATTGTCAAAGAACCTATCTGTGAGTTGTGGTATCGAGCCTGATGAAGAAGGCTCAGCTGGACTACGCCTTACCGCAAGGGGCTCCGTCACCACCTGTACTTACCGCATGGACATAGACGGTCGCACACACTTAAACTCGGTTGGGTAGAAGAGATTCCTCATTGGCAAGAATCTTCGTGTTGGACAGGCCATCCTAATTACTATCAGGAACACCCACCGCCCAGGCTTGAGGATGATGATCGTCATCGATATCATCTAGAACTACATATGTGTGTGTGGCTATATCATCTAGAACTACATATGATGATCGTCATCGATATCATGTAGAACTACATATGATGATCGTCGTCGATATCATCTAGAACCAAATATGATGATCGTCGTTGATGTCACCTTGTACTGCTTGAGGATGCATGTTGAGTATATATGAAATTGTTATCTAGTACTCCCTCGGTTCCAAATTACTCGTCCTGGTTTTAGTTCAAATTTGAACTAAAACCACTACGAGTAATTTGGAACCGAGGGAGTACTACCTAGTATCTATAATGCTTTATGAAATTGATATCTATTAGTACCTAGTATCTAGAAATTGCAGTTTACTGAAGCTGGAATGGGGAAATGGTGAAAGATATAACAGTAGCGCGGGCTCAGCAAATCGCTACAGCTAACTAATAGTAGCGCGTTCCGAAAATGCGCTGCTGATATAGTCAATAGTAGTAGCGCGGGTACAGACAGCGCTACTACCAATAGTTAGCTTTAGCGCCTTATTGGTAGTGCGGGTGCCCGCGCTGCTGATAGCCTCAAAACCCGCGCTACTACTAGGGTTTTCCCTAGTAGTGCGTGGAGGCTGGAGGAGGTCAATGGTAGCCCGTGGAGGCTGGAGGAGGTCGACGGTGGAGATGAACAGTATCCCGTGGAGTCTAGTTTTGCGGTACGCCACACCCCTCCCGATGAACAAGACCCCAGTTTCAACCGTAGCGCTCCAACACAAGTCTGTTTCGTCCGTTTTGCGGTACACCACACCCCTCCAGGTCAACAGGACCCCCGTTTCGCCTGTAGGAGATCCGTTTCCTCCGTTTTGCGGTATGCCACACCCCTCCCGATCAACAGGACCCCCATTTCGACCGTAGGAGGTCCGTTTCCTCTGTTTTGTGGTACGCCACACCGCTCCTGATCAACAGGACCCCCGTTTCGACCGTAGGAGGTCCATTTCCTCCGTTTTGCGGTACGCCACACACCTCCCGATCAACAGGACCCTGTTCCGAATGTAGGAGGTCCGTTTCCTCCGTTGTGCGGTACACCAGGCCTCGTTTTCATTGCATGTTCCGTCCAAGCCCTCCCGATGAACACGACCACGCATTCTGTTCCGACCTAGCCGGTTGGCTCCCCATGAACAGGACGACGACGTTGTTTCTCCGTTCCGACCCAGCCATGTACGTTTGCCCGAGTAGGCATTCGAGACCCTGCCCGTATGTACGTACGTGGCCGTATTTTCTTTCTTGCACCCTCGCCGCTGTACGTATGTGTATATGCTACGTGCGTGCCTCTACTATGACACATGTGCGCCTCTACTACGACACGTGCGCGCCTCTACATTGACCAGTATGTACGTACACTTTCACGACCAGAATGACAATGCTACGTACGCTTCAACCAGGTGGGTCCCGACTGTCAGGCACTTCCTTGCGTGCGAAGATGTAGCTGGTGGGTCCCAGCAGTCAGGGGGGCGAATCATTTTTTTTGCCCGGACGCACTTCCTTGCGTGCGAAGGTGTAGCTGGTTGGTCCCAGCAGTCAGGAGGGAAACGTTTTTTTCACGAAATATTTGTGGCCCATCCGGTGGGTCCCTGCTGTCAGGTGGAGGAATCATTATTTTTCGTGTAATAAGGAGGCACTTCCTTGCTGCGGCCGTGGACCTAGCTGTCAGCCTCTCCACGTACAGTCCACGTCCGATGGAAGTCATTCCTTGACCACGTTGACCATGTTGACCACGCCGCGCCGAGAGCACCAGGGCGGTGGACGACGGCAAGGCCTAGGAAGGGGACGACAGGGAGCCGGGGAAGACGCGGCAGTGGAAGCCCGCGCAGAGAGGTGTATGAGGGTTCACTGGTTCGGCTACGGTGTGAGGCTGTCGTCGCCGCAGGGCCTGGCCAGCGGTGGGAATAGTAGGGGGCGGTGAGGCCTCTGCGGCAGCACAGCCGGCCACAGGAGGCAGGAGCATGCGGCACGACCGGCGCTGCTTTGGGCGGCTGGAGTAAGAAGACCAGAGGTCGAAGAAGCACTACGGCCGTGGGATGGACATCGTACGGTCACTGGATCTAGAATCGTTCATACGGACTAAAGTTGACAAAAGCCCCCGTCCCAGTCAACTTAGAAGGCCCACAAGTCAGCCTCCCACCATAGTGGGTCCCACTAGCAGGGGGAGTATTCATTTTTTTGTGCGTAATAAGGAGGCACTTCCGGTGGGTCCGAGTTGATAGCGCGGGGAACGTTTTTTTCATGAAATATGCTGGCCCGTCCGATGGGTCCCAGCAGTCAGGGGGGAAACGTTTTTTTCGCGAAATAAGGTGGCCCATCCGGTGGGTCCTTGTTGTCAGGTGGTGGAATAATTATTTTGCGCGTAATAAGGAGGCACTTCCTTGCGGCCGCCTGGACCCAGCTGTCAGCCTATCCACGTACAGTAATCTTCCGATGGAAGTCGGTCGTTGACCACGTTGACCACGCCGCGCCGAGAGCACCAAGGCGGTGGTCTAGACGATGGCGAGGCCTAGGATAGGGACGACGCGGAGCCGGGGAAGACGCAGCAGTGGTAGCCCGCGTGGAGAGGAGTATGAGCGTTCACTGGTTCAGCTGCGGTGTGAGGCTGCCATCGCCACAGAATAACAGGGGGTGTGGGTGAGTAGAGGGATGGCCTGGCCAGCGGTGGGAGTAGTTCGGGGTGGTGAGGTCTCCGCGGCATCACAGCCGGCCACGCGAGGTAGGAGCACGCGACACGACCGGCGCTCCTGTGAGCGGCTGGAGCAAGAAGACCAGAGGTTGAAGAAGCACTACGGCCGTTGGATGGACATTGTACGATCACTGCAGCTAGAATCGTTTATATTGACTAAGTTGACAAATAGCCTATTTGCGATTTGTAAGAATGTACAACCCATTTTTCAATTCTAATGGAATTTACTACAGCCCATTTACAATTTGTTAAAAGTACAACCCAACTTCTAGCTAGGACAACGATTAATAATTTCAAACAACCGCTCAAAACAGAATTCAAAAACAATTCCCACATTTCGATGGGATCCGAAATATTTTTATCCGAAATTTCTAGTCAGGTTAAATATAATTTCAAAATAAAGTTGTATCACGTTAAAATCAAACGAAATATTGCGCGCGCAACAAGTAATGAAATTAAAATTTCCAAATTCCAAAAATAATATATTTTTCAAACTAATTACGTGTTTGGTGCATAGTAATTGCCAAGTTATTATAATTACATCCCATTTATTATTTCTTAAAGTCCAGTTTCTTGTTAAGCCTAATGCATACCTGATGACCCACAAGTGTACATGATCTATCGTAGTCCTTTCGATAAGTAAGAGTGTCGAACCCAACGAGGAGCAGAAGGAAATGATAAGCGGTTTTCAGTAAGGTTTTCTCTACAAGCACTGAAATAGTAGGTGATAGATAGTTTTGTGATAAGATAAATAGTAACGAGTAACAAGTAAACAAGTAAATCAGGTGTGGCAAGGTGGCCCAATCCTTTATGTAGCAAAGGATAAGCCTGGACAAATTCTAATAATAATAAAGGAGCTCCCGAGGACACATTGGGAATTATCGTCAAGCTAGTTTTCATCACGCTCATATGATTCTCGTTCGGTACATTGATAATTTGATATGTGGGTGGACCGACACTTGGGTACTGCCCTAACTTGGACAAGCATCCCACTTATGATTAACCCCTATTGCAAGCGTCTGCAACTACAAAAAGGAGTATTAAGGTAAACCTAACCACAACATTAAACATATGGGCCCATAAGAACCCCTAACGAAGCAACGCATAAACTAGGGTTTAAGCTTCTGTCACTCTAGGAACCCATCATCTACTTATTACTTCCCTATGCCTTCCTCTAGGCCCAAATAACGGTGAAGTGTCATGTAGTCGAAGTTCACATAACACCACTAGAGGAGAGACAACATACATCTCATCAAAATATCGAATGAATAACAAATTCACATGACTACTAATAGCAAGACTTCACCCATGTCCTCAGGAACTAAAGTAACTACTCACAAAGCATAATCATGTTCATAATCAGAGGTGTAATAATATGTATTAAGGATCTGAACATATGATCTTCCACCAAGTAAACCAATAAGTATCAACTACAAGGAGTAATCAACACTACTAGCAACCCACAGGTACCAATTTGCAGTTTTGGATACAAGATTGGATACAATAGATGAAGTAGGCTTTGACAGGAGATGGTGCTGGTGAAGATGTTGATGGAGATTGACCCCCTCCCGATGAGAGGATAGTTGATGATGTTAGTGATGATTTCCCCCTCCCAGAGGGAAGTGTCCCCGGCAGAACAGCTCCGCTAGAGCCCTAGATTGATTCCACCAAGGTTCCGCCTCGTGGCGGCAGAGTTTCGTCTCGTAAGCCTGCCCACGATTTTTTCCAGGATAAAAGTGATGATGTAGCAGAAGATGGACGCCGGAGGCCCACTAGGGGGCCCAGGAGATAGGGGCGCGCCCTATAGGGGGGGCGCCCCCTGTCTCCTGGACAGGGTGTGGGCCCCCTGGCCTATTTCTTTTGCTCATAAATTCTTAATAAATCCAAAAAGTTGTTTCGTGGAGTTTTAGGACTTTTGGAGTTGTGCAGAATAGGTTTCCAACGTTTGCTCCTTTTCCAGCCAGAATTCCAGCTGCCGACATTCCCCCTCTTCATGGTAAACCTTGTAAAAGAAGAGAGAATAGCCATAAATATTGAGATATAAAGTGTAATGACAGCCCATAATGCAATAAATATTGATATAAAAGCATGATGCAAAATGGACGTATCAACTCCCCAAGCCTAGACCTCGCTTGTCCTCAAGCGGAAACCGAGATCGAGAAATATGTCCACATGTTTAGAGATAGAGGTGTCGATAAAAATAAAATACGGACATGAGGGCATCATGATCATTCTAATAACAACAACATATATAGATTTTGTCATATGATTTCTTATGCTCAAGTAATAAGCAATTCACAATGTCAAGTATGGTTCATAAACTTCATTCGGAACTAACAGACTATAATCTCAGTCATTGAAGCAATTGCAATTTATTGTAACATGAGAAAGAGTCAATAACAAAGCTTTTCAGCAAGCTCACATACTCAACTATCTCGTAGTCTCCTATAATTGTTAACACTCACTCAATACTTGTGGTTATAGAGTTTCGGCCGGACACTGAGAAAGATAGGGGCTTATTGTGTTGCCTCCCAACGTATTCACCTTTAGGTGATGTCAACAATAATAGCCTATGCCAACTTACATCCAATTGGATATATGTATCATGATCTTTCAAACACGATGAGGTTGCCAAAGGATAAAATAAAAAAGTATGAAGGTGAGGATCACCTTGACTCAAGCATAAAGTAGAAACATAAAGTAAAAGATAGGCCCTTCGCAGAGGGAAGCAGAGGTTGTCATGCGTGTTTAGGGTTGATGCACGGAATCTTAATGCAAAAGAACATCACTTTATATTGCCCCTTGTATGTGGACCTTTATTATGTAGTCTGTCACTTTTATTACTTCCACAACAAGTTCGTACAAAAGCTTATTTTCTCTGCACTAATAAGTCATACATATTTAGAGAGCAATTTTTATTGCTTGCACCGATGGCAACTTACTTGAAGGATCTTACTCAATCCATAGGTAGGTATGGTGGACTCTCATGGCAAAACTGGGTTTGAGGATATTTGGAAGCACAAGTAGTATCTCTACTTGGTGCAAGGAATTTTTGGCTAGCAAGAGGGGGAAAGGCAAGCTCAACATGTTTGGAAGGTCAATGAGAATATACTTTAACTGAGATGTTGGAAAACATAAACCATTATGTTGTCTTCCTGGTCCAACATCAACTCTTTTAGCATGTCATACTTAATGAGTGCTTCACAATCATAAAAGATGTCCAAGATAATATATCTATATGTGAACCCCTCTTTCGTTATCACTTCCTATTAATTGGAACGATGACCAAGGCTACGTTCATCAACTCTCAACAATTTTTATGCCTCATACTTTCTATGTGTGAAGTTATCACTATCCATAAGATCAATATGAACTCTTTTGTTCTTTCTACTTTCTGAAGATCATAGCAACATAGCAAAGCCCTTGACTCAACACTAATCTTTATTATAGATAGCACACGGACTCGCTTACATAAAGAGATCACAAAGCAAAACTACTAAAAGGATTGAATTAAATAGCCTCTCTCGTGGGAGCCTCGTGTCCCTTTCAGACTACTTCTTTCTTCCTAAAATTCTTAAATAGTCCAAAACTGACAAAAATTGCCATTACAGTTGTTTTGGAGTCGGTATACTTACCGTATCACGTACCTATGCCTTTTCGGAGTCTGGAACGTTCTGGAAAGTGTCTCTTATGTATTCCTCTGGGGTTATGGTTTCAATAATATTCGTTTCAACATTGATAGGATTACCTGAAATATAATGCTTAATTCTTTGACCATTAACCACCCTCGGATTTGTGCCTCCGAAGTTGTTAATTTTTATAGCACCGGAACGATAGACCTCCTCGATAACGTAGGGACCTTCCCATTTTGAGAGAAGTTTTCTTGCAAAAAATCTTAAATGAGAGTTGAATAATAACACATAATCTCCTAGGTTGAACTCACACTTTTGTATCCTCTTATCATGACAGCGTTTGACTTTTTCTTTGAAGAGCTTGGCATTCTCATAAGCTTGGGTTCTCCATTCATCAAGTGAGCTAATATCAAACAACCTCTTCTCACCGGCAAGTTTGAACTCAGATTTGAGCTCTTTAATAGCCCAATATGCTTTATGTTCAAGTTCAAGAGGTAAATGACATGCTTTTCCATAAACCATCTTATATGGAGACATACCCATAGGATTTTTGTATGCAGTCCTATAGGCCCATAATGCATCATCAAGTTTTTTGGACCAATTCTTTCTAGATCTATTCACAGTCTTTTGCAAAATTAATTTGAGCTATCTATTGCTCAACTGTACTTGACCACTAGACTGCGGGTGATAAGGAGATGCGATTCTATGATTGACATCATACTTAGCAAGCATCTTACGGAAAGCACCATGAATAAAGTGTGAACCACCATCAGTCATAAGATATCTAGGGACTCCAAACCTCGGAAAAATAACTTCTTTAAGCATTTTAATAGAAGTGTTATGATCAGCACTACTAGTTGGAATAGCTTCTACCCACTTAGTAACGTAATCAACGATAACTAAAATATGTGTATAACCATTGGACGCAGGAAAAGGTCCCATATAATCAAAGCCCCAAACATGAAACGGTTCAATAACAAGAGAGTAATTCATAGGCATTTCTTGACGTTTGCTAATGTTACTTATTCTTTGACATTCATCACAAGATGAGACAAACTTACGAGCATCTTTGAAGAGAGTAGGCCAATAAAAACTAGATTGTAGTACCTTGTGTGCAGTTCTATCTCCCGCGTGGTGTCCTCCATAAGATTCAGAGTGATACTTGCATAGGATTTTTTCCTGTTCATGCTCAGGCGAACAACGTCTAATAATACCATCTACTCCTCTTTATAAAGGTGCGGATCATCCCAGAATAAATGTATTAAATCATAAAAGAACTTTTTCTTTTGCTGGTATGTGAAACTAGGCAGTATATATTTAGCAATAATGTAATTAGCATAATCAGCATACCAAGGAGCAGTACGAGAAGCATTGACAACCGCTAATTGTTCATCAGGAAAACTATCATTAATAGGCAGTGGGTCATCAAGAACATTCTCTAACCTAGACAAGTTATCTGCAACTGGGTTCTCAGCTCCCTTTCTATCAATAATATGCAAGTCAAATTCTTGGAGCAAGAGAACCCATCTAATGAGTCTAGGCTTAGCATCTTTCTTTTCCATGACATATTTAATAGCAGCATGATCGGTGTGAATAGTAACTTTGGAATCAACAATATAAGGTCTAAACTTATCACATGCAAACACAACTGCTAAGAACTCTTTTTCAGTAGTAGCATAATTTCTTTGGGCAGCATCAAGAGTCTTACTAGCATACTGGATAACATTCAATTTCTTATCGACTCTTTGCCCCAAAACAGCACCTACAGCATAATCACTAGCATTGCACATAATTTCAAAAGGTAAGTTCCAATCAGGTGGCTGAACAATAGGTGCAGTGATAAAAGCTTTCTTAAGTGTTTCAAATGCTTCTACACAATCATCATCAAAGACAAAAGGAATATATTTTTGTAATAAATTAGTCAGAGGCCTAGAGATTTTAGAAAAGTCCTTAATGAACCTGCTATAAAAACCGGCATGACCAAGAAAACTTCTTATACCTTTTATGTCCTTGGCACATGGCATTTTCTCAATAGCGTCAACTTTGGCTTTATCAACTTCAATACCTCTCTCGGAGATCTTGTGCCCCAAGACAATGCCTTCATTAACCATGAAGTGACACTTTTCCCAATTCAAGACGAGACTAGTGTTTTCGCATCTCTGCAAAACTTGATCAAGGTTGCTCAAACAATCATCAAAAGAGGATCCATAGACGGAGAAGTCATCCATGAATACCTCACAAATCTTTTCACAAAAATCAGAAAATATAGCCATCATGCATCTTTGAAAGGTAGCATGTGCATTACATAAACCAAAAGGCATACGTCTATAAGCAGAAGTACCAAAAGGGCAAGTAAAAGTAGTTTTAGATTGATCCCGCGCAGACACATGTATTTGAGAGAAGCCAGAATAACCATCTAGAAAGCAAAAATGTGTTTGTTTGGATAGCCTTTCTAGAATTTGATCAATAAAAGGTAAGGGGTAATGATCTTTCTTAGTGGCTTTATTTAACTTATGGAAATCAATTACCATCCTATAGCCTGTAATAATTCTTTGCGGGATCAATTCATCTTTATCATTAGGAACAATGGTAATACCTCCCTTTTTAGGGACACAATGGACAGGGCTTACCCATTCACTATCAACAACGGGATAAATAATACCTGCCTCAAGGAGTTTTAGAATCTCCTTTCTTACCACTTCCTTCATTTTGGGGTTTAATCGTCTTTGAGGATCTCTAACTGGTTTGGCATCTTTCTCCACTGAAATTTTGTGCTGACATAATGTGGGACTAATGCCATTAAGATCATCCAGAGTATATCCAATAGCACCCCAGTGCTTCTGCAGAGTTTTCAATAATCTTTCTTCTTCTTTCTCTGAAAGGTTAGCACTAATAATAATAGGATATATTTATTTTCATCAAGATAAGCATACTTGAGATTATCAGGTAAGGGTTTGAGTTGAAACACGGGATCACCCTTGGGTGGAGGGGGATCCCCAAGAATTTAAACGGGAAGGTTATGTTTTAGCATAGGTTCTTGTTTAAGGAACACTTCGTCTATTTCTTCCCTTTCCTTCGTAAACATATCATTTTCATGGTCTAACAAATATTGTTCTAACGGATTAGTTGGGGGAACAGCAATGGAAGCAAGACCAATAATTTCATCCTTACTAGGTGGTTCCCTTTCACGAGGTTGTCTACTAAACTTAGTGAAATTAAACTCATGAGACATACCATCTATGCCAACAGTGACAATATTCCTTTCACAATTAATCTTAGCAATAGCAGTATTCAAAAAGGGTCTACCAAAAATAATGGGACAAAAATTATCTTGTGGGGAAGCAAGAATGAGGAAATCAGCAGGGTATTTAATCTTTCCACACAAGACTTCAACATCTCTAACAATCCCAATAGGTTTAATGGTGTCCCTATTAGCAAGCTTAATAGTAACATCAATGTCTTCTAATTCGACAGGTGCAATATCGTGCATAATTTCTTTATAAAGATCATAAGGTATCGCATTAGCACTAGCACCCATATCACATAAGCCATGATAAAAATAATCTCCTATTTTAACAGAAATAACAGGCGTTCCTACAACAGGTCTACGTGTCTTAGTATCAGGTCTAGCAATATTAGCAGTTTCACCCACGAAAGAAATAACATGCCCATCTAAGTCTTCATCCAAGAGATCTTTAATCATAGCAATACTAGGTTAACACTAATTTTCTCAGGAGGTGTATAAGTCCTAGTATTACTCTTACAAAAAACAGTCGAAGCTTTAACATGATCTTTTATCCTAACAGGAAAAGGAGGTTTTTTGACATAAGCAGTAGGAATAATACGATCACTATATGTAATAGTCTTTTCTTCGGCTGTAATAGGTGCAACTACTTTCACTTCAACAGGAGGATTATATTTAAACCACTTCTCTTTAGGGAGATCAACGTGAGTAGCAAAAGTTTCACAAAAAGTAGCTACTATCTCAGAGTCAAGTCCATACTTAGAGCTAAATCCACGGAAAGCATCGGTATCCATAAAAGATTTAACACAATCGAACTTAGGTATCATACCTGACTCCTTACCATCGTCGGAACCCCAATCTTCATAGTTGCGTTTAATTCTTTCCAGTAAGTCCCATTTGAAATCAATAGTCTTCAGCATATAGGAACCAGCACAGTAAGTATCAAGCAGGTTGCGATTATCAAGAGAAAGCCGAGCATAAAAATTCTAAATAATCATTTCCCGAGAGAGCTCATGATTGGGGCATGAATATAAATGGATTTAAGCCTCCCCCAAGCTTGAGCGATGCTTTCTCCTTCACGAGGGCAGAAATTATATAAGTAATTACGATCACGATGAACAAGATGCATAGGGTAGAACTTCTTGTGAAATTCCAACTTCAGTCGCTTATAATTCCAAAATCTCCTATCATCACATAGCCTATACCATGTCATTGCATCTCCCTCCAAAGATAAAGGGAAGACCTTACTTTTAACAACATCATCGAGGATACCTGCAAGCTTAAATAATCAACAAACTTCATCCACAAAGATAAGGTGTAAGTCAGGATGCCAAGTTCCGTCTCCTGCAAAAGGATTAGCTAGCAGTTTTTCTATCATACCCGAAGGAATCTCAAAGTGAATATTTTCATAAGGTTCAGTAGGTTGAGGAGCATCTCTTTGCTCTTCTGGCTGAGGTGAAGATACCCCAAACAAGCCCTCAAAGGATTAGTTTCCATAGTGACAAGTAACAAAAAAATTCAGCACACTAAATAAATGTTTCCTTACCAAGTTCCAGTCACCAAAAGCACTACACTCCCCGGAAACGGCACCAGAAAAGAGTCTTGATGACCCACAAGTGTAGGGGATCTATCATAGTCCTTTCGATAACTAAGAGTGTTGAACCCAACGAGGAGCAGAAGGAAATGATAAGCGGATTTCGGTAAGGTTTTCTCTGCAAGCACTGAAATAGTAGGTGATAGATAGTTTTGTGAGAAGATAAATAGTAACGAGTAACAAGTAAACAAGTAAATAAGGTGCAGCAAGGTGGACCAATCCTTTATGTAGCAAAGAATAAGCCTGGACAAATTCTAATAATAATAATGGAGCTCCCGAGGACACGTTGGGAATTATCGTCAAGCTAGTTTTCATCACGCTCATATGATTCTCGTTTGGTACTTTGATAATTTGATATGTGGGTGGACTGACACTTGGGTACTGCCCTAACTTGGACAAGCATCCCACTTGTGATTAACCCCTATTGCAAGCGTCCGCAACTACAAAAAGTAGTATTAAGGCAAACCTAACCACAGCATTAAACATATGGGCCCATAAGAACCCCTAACGAAGCAACGCATAAACTAGGGTTTAAGCTTCTATCACTCTAGCAACCCATCATCTAATTATTACTTCCCTATGCCTTCCTCTAGTCCCAAATAATGGTGAAGTGTCATGTAGTCGACGTTCACATAACACCACTAGAGGAGAGACAACATACATCTCATCAAAATATCGAACGAATACCAAATTCACATGACTACTAATAGCAAGACTTCACCCATGTCCTCAGGAACTAAAGTAACTACTCACAAAGCATAATCATGTTCATAATCAGAGGTGTAATAATATGCATTAAGGATCTGAACATATGATCTTCCACCAAGTAAACCAATAAGTATCAACTACAAGGAGTAATCAACACTACTAGCAACCCACAGGTACCAATTTGTGGTTTTGGATACAAGATTGGATACAAGAGATGAACTAGGGTTTGAGAGGAGATGCTGCTGGAGAAGATGTTGATGGATATTGACCCCCTCCCGATGAGAGGATGTCACATCTCTAGTTCTGGCCTGACCTATGCTTGCTTCCATCTGTGCATCATGTTTAAATTTCTGAAACTTGAACTGAGGAATTCAGAAGCCTCAAAACCCTAAATAAAAGAAGGGCAAAAAAACCCTAAAATCTCATTCATTGTACGAAAATGCTCTTCTTAGTTGTTTAATATTTTTGGCAAGGGTTTTGATCCAAACCAAAAATAATGAACATTTTAAAAGGATTTATTTTGGGGACTTTGAATTTAAATCATTAGCTATTTGAATTTGAATTATATTCATATAACTAGAATATAATTTCAAATACCCCTGAAATATTTTATGAGCTTTTGGAAAAGTCCATCTAGCAAAATAAAAATATTCAGAGGAGCTTTTGGCATTGTTTGAATTATTTTTTAAATTCAAAACAGTGGCAAAACGAAATTAAATAAAACAAAACAGAAGAAAAAAATAAAACAGAGCAGAAGACCTACCTGACGCAGCAACCGGCCCAGCTCCTGTGCCGGCAGCCCACCTGTGCGGCCCAGCCGACCTGGCCCCTCTCCTGTCGTCTTCTTCCCCTCGCCCCAAAGCTGCTGCTGTCGCCGCGAGAGAGCACCCACGTAGGCCGCAGGATCCAGCTCCTGCTTGCCACCTCCTGCCCTCCTTCATGACTGGAGACGCCTCGAAGCCCCTCTCGCCTCTCCCTCACTCGCTGCACTCCCTCCCCCTCCTCTACCTCTCCTGCGCGCAGCCACCAAATGGAGCCGCCGCCACCGTCGCCGTTCGCCGCTACCACCGACCTCCCCACGCCCTTCCGGATATGCGACGAGCTCCGCCTCGACGCCGTAGAGCCGCACGCCAAGCACGCGACCCCGGGAGGCCATCAACGCCACCATCACGGTCATCTTCAACCTCGGGCACCCGGGCCCCTCGCCGTCGATTCGCGCCGTCAAGGACGTCCCCGAGCCCACTAACCTACTGCGCCGCCTCCCTGTGAGCTCCTGCTCCCAACCCCTCTCTCCCCGCCGTCGAATCCCTCCTCTATCCCCCCTGGCCACCGCGGCGGAAGCTCACCGCCGTCACGCCTGTCGTCGCCGTCGTTGCAGGTCACCGAACTCGCGTCCGAGCACGACCTCGAGCTCGTGGATCTCCCAGGATCCCGCCCAGCCTCTCAGCTCGCTCGCTCGCCAAGCGTAGCCCCGTGCCCGTGCTGGCCCGAACTCCGGCCACCGCCGCGAGCTTGCCTCCGGCGAGCTCGGGCCACCTCAGCCCCTGCCGTTTGCACAGATGGATGCGGGCGAGTCCCAGCTCCACGTAGACGCCCTCATCCGCCCCTTTGGTCGCCGCAGATGCAAACCCGAGCGTCTCCGCCGCTCTGCTTGGTCGCCGGCCGCTAACTGCCGGTGTGTCCGATGTGGCCGCGTGGTTAGTGTTAATTACGGCCAGCTAACCCCCCCAGAGCCACTGACAGCCGGGCCCCACGGCCTAACTAACCGGCTAACTAAAATAGATTAGGTTTAATCTAATTGCAGTGGCCCCACGCGTCGGCGTTGACCTCGCTGACATGGCCTTTGACCGGCCCCACATGTCTGTAACTCCAGCCAGCGCTGTGTCACTGACGTGTGGCCCCCACACGTCAGGTTTGACCTGGACCCTCCTAGTTGACCTGCTGACATCAGCATGACCTAGTGCTGACGCAATAACTCATTTTCTGGATTTATTTTAATTCAGGAAATTCCAGAAAATGATTTAAACTTCAAAAATTCATAGAAATTCAACCGTAGCTCAGAATGAAATAATTTATATATGAAAAATTATCAGAAAAATTCAAGGAATCCATCTGTACCATTTCCATGCATGTTAGAACAACTTATCACTACTGTTTAGGACAATTCAATTAAATGGCATTTAAATAATCACATGTGGAGTTTGAATTTGAACCTAGGGTTCAAACCAACCCCATTTAACCTGTTGCTAGATGCATTAGCCCAAACCACAGCATATTGCCATGTCACATTCATGCATCATATTTTGCATTGCATTGATTGTGTTTTTCTCAGTTGCCGGTGATTGCCCCCTCTCGATAGACGTGATACCGACGATGTGATCTATGACACCGATGAAGAGCTATATTATCTTCAGAAGTGCCAGGCAAGCAAAACCCCCTTGTTCATTCCGATACAATCCTACTCTCTCGCTCCTGCTCTCTTTTAATGCATTAGGACAACACCGATTCATCTGTTACTTGCTGCGGTAGCTGAACCCCTTTATCCTTTGCATGACCTGTCTTTGGCACAGTAAATAGATGAAACCCACTAGCATGAGTAGGAGTTGTTGGAGCCCTGTTGTGCCTACTCATTCATGCTTGTTTGTCATGCCTGCTACTGCTTAGAGTTGAGTCAGGTCTGATTCATCGAGGATGAATCAGAGGCGTGTGAACATGTCCTACTGTGTGTGAGCTAAGTGTGTGGACACGATTTGGTAAAGGTAGCGGTGAGAGGCCATGTAGGAGTACATGGTGGGTTGTCTCATTGCAGCCGTCCTCAGGAACTGAGTTCTGTGTTTGTGATCCATGACCAGTTACTACCACACATTGGGTTCCGGTAACTCGACCCCTCTCGACTTATTAATCAACATGATCTCTGTCCAGGAGTTGCAACTAGTTTCTGGTGTTTGTAGGTAGTGTTAGTAGTCTACCAAGTGGCACCCGGTACAGGTGGGCTTGGGACAGACTAGGCACAGTGGCACGGTGTACCAAGTGGCACCCGGATGGTGGGCTTGGGAACCCTGATCACATCGTTTGGGGCCGTGAGAGACACCCCGGCCGGATCTCCTTGCGGATGGAACCCGAATAGGCGATAAACCTGGACTAGAGACTTGTTCGGTTAGTCAGGTCGTGGCCGACTCCCTCGCCCGGCTTCCGCTTGAAGGTTGCCGAGGTACATGACGTGTACAGGGCGATAAGTGGCGAGAGCGTGTGTGAAGAAGTACACCCCTGTAGGGTTAACATCATCTATTCGAATAGCCGGATTCCTCGGATATGGAAACTTGGACCCCTTGTACAGTTCATAGACAAGTGAAAGTGGATACTCTAAAATACGCAAGATAAGCGTGAGTGCTATGGATGGCGTTCTCGTAGGGAGACGGGAGCGGATCCATAGTGGTGTATTGATATGGTGAATATGTGGACTCGTGTGCGCCACCTCAAAAGAGTTATTTGCAGTCGTAGTTCAGGATAGCCACCGAGTCAAAGCTGGCTTGCTGCAGTTAAACTCCACCACCCCCTTTGTTGATAATGATGCATATGTAGTTAGATCTGATGTAAGTCTTGCTGGGTACATTTGTACTCACGTTGCTTAATTTATGTTTTTGCAGAGAGACTTCAGTCTCACTAGTAGTTCCACGTGGACTTCGACGTTTAGCTTGTTACCTTAGCTACGATCTTGTGCCCTCGGCATGATCTGGTAGATAGTCAGGCTTCTTAGCCTTTTCCATTTATAGATGTCTGTACTTAGATATGATAGCTTCCGTTTGTGCTTGACTTGTATGCTCTGTTTGTTGGGTCATGAGACCCATGTTTGTAATATCTCGCTCCTCGGAGCCTAATGAATAAATACTTGAGTTGTAGAGTCATGTTGTGATGCTATGTTGTATTTGCACATATCGAGCATATTGTGTGTATGTTATTGAAATGCTTGGTATGTGTGGGATCTGACTATCTAGTTGTTTATCCTTAGTAGTCTCTCTTACCGAGAAATGTCTCCTAGTGTTTCCACTGAGCCATGGTAGCTTGCTACTGCTCCGGAACACTTAGGCTGGCCGACATGTGTCCTTCTTCGTTCCTGTGTCTGTCCCTTCGGGGAAATGTCACGCGATGAATACCGGAGTCCTGTTAGCCCGCTACAGCCCGGTTCTCCGGAGTCCTGCTAGCCCAGTGCTACAGCCTGGATTCACTCGCTGATGACCGACACGTTCGATGCTGGGTCATGGATGCCTGTCCTTGTAAGTTAGTGCCACTTTGGGTTTATGACTAGCCATGTCAGCCCGGGTTCTTTGTCATATGGATGCTAGCGACATTATCATATACGTGAGCCAAAAGGCGCAAACGGTCCCGGGCCAGGTAAGGTGGCACCCGTGGGAATACCGTGCGTGAGGCCGCAAAGTGATATGATGTGTTACATGCTAGATCGGTGTGACTTAGGATCGGGGTCCTGACAGAGGATCATTGGTGATGACATTGGTGATGATTTCCCCCTCCCGGAGGGAAGTGTCCCCGGCAGAACAGCTCCGCCAGAGCCCTAGATTGATTCCGCCGAGGTTCCACCTCGTGGCAGCGGAGTTTCGTCCCGTAAGCTTGCCCACGATTTTTTCCAGGGTAAAAGTGATGATATAGCAGAAGATGGACGCCGGAGGCCCACCAGGGGGCCCAGGATATAGGAGGCACGCCCTATAGGGGGGCGCCCACCTGTCTCCTGGACAGGGTGTGGGCCCCCTGGCCTATTTTTTTCACACATAAATTCTTAATAAATCCAAAAAGTTGTTTCGTGGAGTTTCAGGACTTTTGGAGTTGTGCAGAATAGGTTTCCAATGTTTGCTCCTTTTCCAGCCAGAATTCCAGCTACCGACATTCCCCCTCTTCATGGTAAACCTTGTAAAATAAGAGAGAATAGCCGTAAATATTGAGATATAAAGTGTAATGACAGCCCATAATGCAATAAATATTGATATAAAAGCATGATGCAAAATGGACGTATCAATACCTCCTAGGAAATTTTGCAGCCTAGCGGGGCGGATAACAAGTTAACCCGGATATTGTGTACAACTGTCGGCCCAGTTGCATTGTTGATGTTGAAAAAAAAGGCCTGTGTAGTACAGTACGACCTAACGTGGTTACTCAGCCCACATTCAGGGATGCCGGAAAGGCCCAAACAAGGATTCTGTACAACTTTTTGAAGTCACTGAGCTCAATTAATAGCTTAAGAAAAAAGTTAGATTACAGTGGAACCTAATTAAAAGCTGTTAGGAGCAAATAACTAATTCAACGGGTCCCACTTGGGTGTGTGTACGCGCGCGCGCGCGCGCGTGTGTGAGAGAGAGAGAGAGAGAGAGATAGAGAGAGAGACCCATCGGTCGATGCTCGTAAATACATCTTTCAGCCATATGCATTGATGATGCTCAGTACAAACTTATATAGTTGAGACAATCATATAGAACATCATAGCACACTGAACTTGCATACAAAAATTTCACGCACGCGACACAATCAGGATGGAAGCAGTGGATCGCTACGGGAAGGGTTATGTTGAAACCAACGAAGTCGTACATAATGGTTCATCGTCTTTATAAATGATGGGGAAATATCTTGAATGTTGTGCAAAGAAAACAGACAGACAACACAATAAGTTCTGCTAGCACACTAAGTTGACGTACAGCCCTTTCTAAATAAAGTTCAAGTACAAATTAGAATAGGTCACAATCAAATGTACTAGCATATAAGTGCTTCAGACCCATAGCTCGGATTTAACTAGTACTATCTGACAAGATTCAGTTGTTACCTCAAATTAGAGCACATCCAGGCAGCCAGCGCTACCTCTTCTCCCAAAGAAGCAGTGGCATCCACCGCGTGATGTAGTAGGCCCTATGCTATCCATCGTTCCGAGCAACACGGGGAAAGTCTGATGTTGACTCCTGTAATGGATGTCATTGATGGACCCTGGCACCAGCGGTGGCGGCAGGACTTCGATTGATGGATTGACCACTTGTTAGACATGCACGAACACTCGTTACAAGTACATCCCTAATGTGGTCCGCGCCGGCCTTGGTGGCGACGAATAGTACAACCCCGGTTCCTGCACCGGTATCTCAACACCAATCACCTTCGGTATGGTGGACGGCTTCTTCATCCATGCCATAATAGTCAGAGCCTAGCTGTCTGGAGGAACAAACATACTTACGAGCTCACCTCCAAGGTCGTTGATAAGCTCGTTCATGGACTCGCTGTTCCAGGCATGTTGAGGCATGCCGTGGAAGGTAAGCTTTGTTAAAAACTCAAGCTCAGAGGGCACCGAGCCCCATCCTGGGTGCCACCAAATCAAAGCTCACCAGCGCGCCATCACAGAACAAACGCCGGGAAGATTCAAACACACAACTGCAGTCGAAAGTTGTCCGGAACTTGATGAAGAAATCAGCCGGTGGCGGACAGACTTCGACGAGCAAGTCGCTTATTTGGATGCCGTGCGCAATGCCAAGAGCTTTGACAAGGTCGTCCGGCGAGACGGGAGGCCGGTCACCGTTGATGGTTATTGAGGGAGTCCTGGATTAGGGGGTGTCCGGATAGCCGAACTATCATCATCGACCGGACTCCAAGACTATGAAGATACAAGATTGAAGACTTCGTCCCGTGTCCGGATGGGACTTTCCTTGGCGTGGAAGGCAAGCTTGGCGATACGGATATGTAGATCTCCTACCATTGTAACCAACTCTGTGTAACCCTATCCCTCTCCGGTGTCTATATAAACCGGATGGCTTTAGTCCGTAGGTTGAACAACAATCATACCATAGGCTAGCTTATAGGGTTTAGCCTCCTTCAACTCGTGGTAGATCTACTCTTGTAATACCCACATCATCAATATCAATCAAGCAGGACGTAGGGTTTTACCTCCATCAAGAGGGCCCGAACCTGGGTAAAACATCGTGTCCCTCGTCTCCTGTTACCATCCGCCTAGACGCACAGTTCGGGACCCCCTACCCGTGATCCGCCGGTTTTGACACCGACATTGGTGCTTTCATTGAGAGTTCCTCTGTGCCGTCGCAATCAGGAGGGATGCCTTTTCCCGTCTTTAAAGACGGCACCGTCGTTAAGGGAGCTTTGGCCACCGGCCAAACTATCCGGCTAGGCGGTTTTCTTATGACCGCCTGTTCGGCCGCCGCTCCGACAATGACCTCTCAGGTCATCAAAAGCGATCTTCACGTCAACTCGGAATTCGCCGAGCAGCTAGATCCGATGGAGCTCTCCTCCATAAATGAGCTCTTGGATCGCATCGCCGCCCTGGGAGTCGCCACAGACTACGGTCAGATTGGGCTTAAAACTGATCTGAGAGAAATTAACTCTCCCCAGGCTACCCACCATGTTGTCGTGGTAGAGGAACAACGTGGCGACTCTTCTTCTATGTTAAAGACCAGTTATGTCCGGATTCCCGATCCCTTCATGCCGGATTCCCGTGGAGGGACGGATGTCAATCAAGTACTGAACCTAAAGTCAGGCATCGGACCAGATTTGTTGGATAACATCCAGCAATCCAAGCTTCCAAATCCGGAAACTTCTCGGCCTTTGAGCCTCAGATTGGGAGGGGTTCCGAATTTAATTCCGCCCGCCCACCAAAACATAAGCGATCTATCTCAAATACGGCAAGAGCCCGATGAAACAGTACATCATTACTGGGCCAGATTCCTCCTGGTCATGGACAGGATAAAGGACTGCCGTGAGGAAAGCGCAATCTCAATTTTCTGCAACAATTACACAGACAAGGGAATCATGAACGCCATAAGTCGTCGCGAAGTTACACGCTTCGCCGACCTGGCGACCATAGTACAAAACCAGGTTTTGGGACAATCCAGCCCTGAATACAACCCTAGTTCGAAATAAAAGGATGCGTCATACTCAAGCACCTGGGTTAAAAACCAAAAGGCAAAACCCCCCTAAAGGGCACGGAACCGTACTGGAGGGATGGCTCAACGGACCCTATAAAATCCACAGTACACAGGGCACCACTCCAACACATAGCCTTCGAGCATGTTGGATACTACGGCAGGTGGCCTAAAGTGGCGAAGGCTTTCTAGCCCCGGGTAACCAGCCCAATAGTACCAGTACGATATTAACAGTCTTCGAGACTTTCGCATCAAATAACATGCGGAAACGAACAATCCGCAGCCTCGCCGAAGTCTACCAAGTAGCAACAACAAATCCATGGAGCGACACGGCTATCACCTTCAATGCCAGCGACGAACCTAAATTCCGAAGAGCCCGAGCACCAGCCGCATTGGTCCTCAGTCCGATAGTGGACAGCTTTCGTCTTACCAAGGTACTCATGGATGGCGGCAGCGGATTAAACCTCATCTACGAGGAAACCCTCCAAAAAATGGAAATTGACTGGAGCCGCATTGAGCGAAGCAGCACAACTTTCAGAGGAATAATCCCTAGTCGAGAAGTACGCTGCACAGGAAAAATCACACTAGATGTAGTGTTCGGCTCGCCGGACAATTACAGGTCCGAGGAGGTCACGTTCCAAGTGGCCCCATTCGGCAGCGGATATCACACCTTGTTAGGGCGAGAGGCATTCACTGTTGGGGAACGTAGCAGAAATTCAAAATTTTCCTACATGTCACCAAGATCTATCTATGGAGAGACCAGCAACGAGTAGAAAGAGAGTGCATCTACATACCCTTGTAGATCACTAAGCGGAATCATTCAAGTGAATGGGGTTGATGGAGTCGTACTCGTCGTGATTCAAATCACCGATGATCAAGTGCCGAACGCACGGCACCTCCGCGTTCAACACACATACAGCCCGGTGACGTCTCCCAAGCCTTGATCCAGCAAGGAGAGAGGGAGAGGTTGAGGAAGACTCCATCCAGCAGCAGCACAACGGCGTGGTGGTGGTGGAGGAGCGTGGCAATCCTGTAGGGCTTCGCCAAGCACCGCGGGAGAGGAGGAGTACTTGTGAGAGGGGGAGGGCTGCGCCAGAACTTCGTCTATAGCTCCCATGCGCCTCCCCACTATATATAGGGGTGGAGGGGCTGGTTTCTTGCCCTCCAAGTCCATTGGGGCGTTGGCCAAGGTGGGAGGAAAGAAATCTCATTATTTCCTTCCCCACCGATTGTTATCCCCCTTTTTTAGGGATCTTGATCTTATCCCTTCGGGATATGATCTTATTCCTTCTAAGGGGGGATCTTGGTGCGCCTTGACCAGGGGTGTGGGGCCTTGCCCCCACTACCCACGTCCATGTGGGTCCCCCATGCAGGTGGGCCCCACTCCGGAACCTTCTAGAACCTTCCCGGTACAATACCGAAAAATCCCGAACATTTTCCGGTGGCCAAAATAGGACTTCCCATATATAAATATTTACCTCCGGACCATTCCGGAACTCCTCGTGACATCCGGGATCTCATCCGGGACTCCGAACAACATTCGGTAACCACATACAAACTTCCTTTATAACCCTAGCGTCATCGAACCTTAAGTGTGTAGACCCTACGGGTTCGGGAGACATGTAGACATGACCGAGACGTTCTCCGGTCAATAACCAACAGCGGGATCTGGATACCCATGATGGCTCCCACATGTTCCACGATGATCTCATCGGATGAACCATGATGTCAAGGACTTAATCAATCCCGTATTCAATTCCCTTTGTCTATCGGTATGTTACTTGCCCGAGATTCGATCGTCGGTACCCAATACCTTGTTCAATCTCGTTACCGGCAAGTCACTTTACTCGTTCCGTAACACATCATCCCGTGATCAACTCCTTGGTCACATTGCGCATATGATGATGTCCTACCGAGTGGGCCCAGAGATACCTCTCCGTTTACACGGAGTGACAAATCCCAGTCTCGATCCGCATAAAACAATAGATACTTTCTGAGATACCTGTAGTGCACCTTTATAGTCACCCAGTTACGTTGTGACGTTTGATACACCCAAAGCACTCCTACGGTATCCAGGAGTTACACGCTCTCATGGTCGAAGGAAGAGATACTTGACATTGGCAAAGCTCTAGCAAATGAACTACACGATCTTTTGTGCTAGTCTTAGGATTGGGTCTTGTCCATCACATCATTCTCCTAATGATGTGATCCCGTTATCAACGACATCCAATGTCCATAACCAGGAAACCATGACTATCTGTTGATCACAACGAGCTAGTCAACTAGAGGCTCACTAGGGACATATTGTGGTCTATGTATTCACACGTGTATTACGATTTCCGGATAATACAGTTATAGCATGAATAAAAGACAATTATCATGAACAAGGAAATATAATAATAATACTTTTATTATTGCCTCTAGGGCATATTTCCAACATTCACAATCTTCCAAGCTATACCCCATTACGGATACATGAAGCTCAAAATGCCCGGGCCCAATGGAATAATCACTCTTGTCAGTGATCCAGATATAGCACTCCGTGCTGAAAATAAGACAGCCGCACTGGCCCTAGAGGCATTATCCGAAGCCCTAGCGGCAGAGGAACTAACTGCGCTGCTCTCCATAGTGGATTCTAATTCCACCTCTTTTAAACCAGCAGACGAAATAGTCAAATTCTAGGTCCATCCAACGGACCACACAAAGACGACCTCCATTGGGGCACAATTAAATCCTGATGTAGAAGCCGCACTACGAGAATTCCTTCGGGAAAATTGGGACATTTTTGCTTGGCACCCTTCAGATATGCCAGGAATCCCACGCAGGCTGACAGAACACAGCCTAAATATCCTAAAAGGATTCAAGCCAGTCAAACAGGCTCTTCGCCAATTTTCCGAACCCAAAAGACAGGCAATGGGAGAGGAGCTAGCCAAACTCTTAGAAGCCGGATTCATCAGAGATATAAAACATCCGTACTGGCTAGCCAACCTGGTAATGGTACCAAAAAAGGACAAATCCTGGCGCCTTTGTGTCGATTTCAAAGACCTTAACAAGGCCTGTCCAAAGGACCCTTTCCCTCTCCCTCGCATCGACCAAATCATCGATGCTACTGCAGGGCACGATTCATTGTGCTACCTCGACGCATACTCCGGATACCATCAAATCAAGATGGCGGAAAAAGACCAGGCCGCAATGGCATTCATTACTCCATACGGACCATTCTGCTTCAACACAATGCCATTCGGACTCAAAAACGCCGGCGCAACATATCAGCGCATGATTCAGACATGTCTGGCTACCCAGATAGGCAAAACAATGGAGGCATACGTAGACGATGTGGTCGTTAAGACCAAACACGTCGAAACTCTAGTAGACAATTTGAGGCTTACATTCGACAACCTCCGAGCATACGACATTAAGCTCAACCCAGAAAAATGTGTTTTCGGCGTACCAGCCGGAAAGCTCTTGGGCTTCATTGCATCCGGTAGAGGAATTGAAGCAAACCCAGCCAAGATCCGGGCTCTGTCACAATTGGATATCCCAAAAGACCTCAAACAAATACAAAAATTAACTGGATGCATGGCGGCTCTAAGCCGCTTCATCTCCCGTTTGGGAGAAAAGGCGCTGCCCCTCTATCGCCTCCTTCGGTGCACCGAACACTTTGAATGTACGGCTGCTGCCACAGCCGGACTCGAAGAAATTAAGGCCATATTGGCAACAAATCCGGTCGTGGCCACGCCCAACCTAGGCGAACCTATGTTATTATATATCGCGGCAACACATCAAGTTGTCAGTGCCGTACTCGTCGTCGAACGAGAAACAAAAGGGCATAAATTCCCTCTTCAAAAGCCAGTGTACTACGTAACCACTGTCTTAACTCCGTGCAAGTCTCGGTACCCACATTATCAAAAGATAGCGTATGCGGTGTTCATGGCATCCCGGAAACTGCGAAACTACTTTCAAGAGTGTTCCATAATGGTGGCCTCCGAAGTACCTCTCAACGATATTATAAACAATCGCGACGCGATGGGCAGGATTGCAAAATGGGCCAATGAGCTCTTACCATTTGACATAACCTACAAACCACGGCGAGCTATAAATTCGCAAGTTTTGGCTGACTTCATCGCCGAAGGGACCGAAGCCGAACTCCCTAAAGAGTACGGCGCATAGTCCAATTGGATCATGCATTTCGACGGCTCCAAAATGTTGGCTGGCTTGGGGGCTGGCGTCGTCTTGACGTCCCCAACCGGAGACATAGTCAAATACGTAGTTCAAATAATGTACACGGACTCCAACAATGCAGCCGAATACGAGGCCCTTCTACATGGTCTCCGGATGGCAATCTCCATGGGTATTCAACGCCTCGAGGTGCGCGGGGATTCAAACCTCGCAATATCCCAAGTAAATGGAGACTTTGACGCCAAGGATCCAAAAATGGCAGCCTACCATAACGCCGTCCTAAAAATGTCAGCTCGGTTCGAAGGACTCGAATTCCACCATGTAGCTCAGGATAATAACCAGGCAGGAGACGTGTTGGCACGCATCGGCGCAAAACGCGACGCCGTCCCTCCAAACATCTTCCTAGAGCGGCTCTTTAAGCCATCCGTATTATGGGAAGAGGAGTCCGTAAATAACAACCCGGAACCAACTGCACCACCCAACACGGAACATTCTGACACAATCGATGGCTCAGCCAATGAAATAACACCTTCAGCCCACGAAATAATGGAAGTAATTGCCCCGTGGACGGAACCATTCCTAGCCTACTTAATCAGGCAAGAACTTCCCGAAGACCAAAATGAGGCCCGCTGCATAGTTCGGCGATCTAATGCCTACAAGGTCCATGAGGGAGAACTTTATAAGAAAAGCACAACCGGAGTCCTTCAAAGGTGTATCTCCGAAGAGGAAGGGCGAAATCTCCTGGCAGAAATTCACGCCGGACTCGGCGGGCACCACGCCGCAGCCCGGGCCCTTGTAGGCAAGGCCTTCCGTACAGGATTTTATTGGCCGATAGCCCGGGCAGATGCTCAGCACTTAGTCCAACGATGCGTTGGTTGCCAGCTCTTTGCTAATCAAAGCCACATGCCACCCACCGCCCTCAACACTATACCCATCACTTGGCCGTTTGCGGTCTGGGGGCTTGACATGGTTGGACCCCTTAAAGGGGGAACCTACAAGCACAAATACTTATTGGTCATGGTGGACAAATTCACCAAATGGATAGAGGCCAAGCCGGTTAAAACGGCAGAATCCGGACCTATGATAGACTTCATATCCGGGGTAGTACACCGTTTTGGCATCCCCCACAGCATCATCACTGATAACGGCATGAATTTCACGGCCGACGAGGTCAAACTCTGGTGCAAAAACATGGGCATCAAGCTCGACTACGCTTCAGTCTACCACCCTCAAACTAACGGTCAAGTGGAACGAGCAAATGGTCTAATCATGAGCGGCATTAAACCCAGATTAGTGCGGTCCCTCACGGAATCTAACACGCACTGGGTAGAGGAGCTCGACTTCGTACTCTGGGGGCTGCGGACCACGCCAAACCGCACTACCGGATTCACACCATTTTTATGGTATACGGCACTAAGGCAGTTTTGCCCTGTGATATAATTCATGACTCACCTCGCGTGCGCATGTACGAAGAAAGAGAAGCCGAGTTGGATCGGCAGGACAGTTTGGACGCCTTAGAGGAGGAGCGCGATGTGGCAAAATCCCGTTCCACACTCTATCAGCAGTAGGCTCGAAGATATCAAAGCAGAGAAACGGGCCAAAACTTACAACGTTGGCGAACTAGTTCTACGCCTGCCGGATAAGAAAAAGGACAAACTTAAGCCCAAATGGGAAGGTCCCTTCATCATCGACCAAGTCCTTACCGGCGGTGCATACCGTCTACGCAACGCATCTAACAACCGACTCGAGCCCAACCCATGGAACGCAGCCCGTCTCCGAAGATTCTACGCCTAGCGCCGGACTTAGAGTTCGTCTCCTTCCTCCGTCCACCTTTCATATTTTTTTGTTGTCTTTGTTTTCCCTCCTTTTTCCTCCCTCTTTCAGTACAAGCCTCTTGAGGTCTGATCTGCGCTTTGTTCGCACTCACTTGATGTGCTACTCGCACTCGTTATACCTGGGGGCTTCTTTAACAGAAGCTTATTTATATGGGCTTCATGCCCAACACATGCGTCATACTTCCACATGTACCTTTTACTCACCATTATATGCATCGATATGACTTAAGTTTTGGCCAAGATGGGTTGCCTGGCTCCTGTGCTTACCCCTACGTTCCCGATTGTTCGGCTAGGAGGTAAAGGGAGCACCTCTGCGATTGTTACTGCCGGGTCAGCCGGATGTGTACCTCAGACTGGGTGAAGCCGAAGGCTAGCGTTCTTAAGGGAATATTCGGTCGGTGACCTGAAAGATAATTTATTACTCATTTATTTATCTGCCCCCAGATGCTTTTTCTGCTCTTTTCGCAGTCCAGACATGCACTTTAGGGCATGCCTCCCAGGGAAAGGAACCCCTAACGGAACTATTCTCCCTGGAAAATGTTTCTTACTTACCATGTAATATAACATAGCTAGTTGGGCACTTGTCTGATAAAGCACTTATGACCCCTATGCCTTGTCTCCATGCATGCCCCGGTTTTTTATAAACGTAAGGGTATTCGGACACACTCCGGACTGTTGGGTCCCGAGGTTGAAGCGAAAAGGTCCGCAAAGACAAACGATCTACAATCCGGCTAGAAGGCATTTTACATGTCATTTTAAATTACATCGTCAAACTGACTGATTGTACTCCTCTTCAATCCCATCTAACAGGTTGTGTAATTTACAGTCCCGTTGGGAATATTTCGCGGCCAACTCTACTTGGCCGTACATCAGGCTCACAGGTATCTCCTTCCCATCGGGCCCCACAGGTCCGACCTCGGCCATGTGGTTTGGATCAGCCTTCGTCTACCATGTCTTCACCATGGCCCAGGCCTCCCTGGTGCCTTAACGGCAGGCTGATATCTTCCACAGACGGAAGCGCTGCCATACTCCCTAAAGCTTCTCAGCAAGCCCTCCAAGACCCTCGGGTAGGGAGATGGAAGGCCATAAGGCCTGAACGACGCCGCTCATTGCCTGCCGAACACGTTTGTGCAGTTGCAGCAGCTCGGGAAGAGGGTCTCCCGTGGAACCAGGCATCTCCTCCGTCGGACGACCAGTGAGCACACCTACAGACACATTTCTGTCAATCGACTTCCTCGCCGAACTCTTCTTTTCAAAAGAGTTTGCTCAAGCACTTACTGTAAATGCCGCGACGAAGCCGCCGATTCTCCTTTACGGAGTTAGACAGCTGGCCCCAAACATCTTTTAGTCTTCACCCAGCTGGGTGTTGGCATCTTGGAGTTTGTTCGTCTCCTGCTGCACCCTCATAAGCACCTTCTCGCCGGCCTTTAGCTGGCGCAGCAGATGTTGCTTGTCCGGATCTAGTCCGGCACCCTCTACAATATTATTGTCAGACTATACACACACGCCGCACTTCATAAACTACTTCTCTTTTCGAAATATGAATTCCCAGAGGGGGTCTTTGTGGCTCCCCCGGCAGCGGCTAGTGCGGCCTCAAGTTGGGCCTTGCATTCTTGAAGCTCCTGGGACAGGTGGGTATTCTTCTCTGTAAGATCCTGCATAACAAATGATCCTTAAATCAGTTAGTTTAACTATTTTAAGTCTCGGGGGCTACTGGCATATATAACTATTAAAATTCCTCACCTGTATGTCTTTTACATACTGCTTCGTGGCTCTGGTTAAACCATCTTGAGCACCACGGAGGTGCGCGTCTCCCGCATTAAAGGCATTCAACGCCTCTGGGGAGAAACATGCGTCACGAAGAACTGTTCGACGGCGCCTATGATTCATGGCGCTCTCCACCTCAGACCTAGTGGCGGACAACCTGTTGGCATCCTCCGTTGGAGGAGCATCCGGCTCGCGCCTTATGCTCGCCTCCCCCTCCGGACTAGGCGTTGGAGCCTGGCTGGCGGAGGCCTGGTTAGCAACCTCTCCGGACTCAGTCCGGCGAGCGCTCTTTCTCCTGGAAGAATCATGAGCATTAATATACCTCCCAGGAGTCTTTCCCTTAAAAGACAAGGGTGCGCCATACCTTTGCGCGACGTTTCGATTCACGCCGCACTCCTCTTCCGCCTGCTGGGCCGCACTGACCCTGGTTGGTCAGTCGCCGCGGGCTCAGCTTCCCGCCGTAAAGGCACCTCCTGCAAAGCACCGTTGGTACACGGTGATCAGAAATAAGCATTAAAAAAGTAACGGTGTCAGGACTTCGGTCATACTCACCTGGTAAGCCGGAGATAAACCGGGGTAGTCAGCCATAATGGCGACTAGAGCATTGTCTATGCTGAGCTGGTGGAACACCCCGTCAATCAGTTCCACCATTATGTCTGGATCCTCTCCGGAGGCCGGATCAAGGGATCTTCCTGGATCCTCGGGTTGAGGAGTCGGGCTTTCTATGCCCTCCACATCCCGGCGCAGTTCCTGCGTCGAAGTCATAAAGTAAGACACTTATCTTTGAAAGCAGGGATCAGATATATAAACGTACGCTTACCCAGCTCCGAGGGTTATTCATGGAGAATCCATTCAATGGACTCATGCGGAGGAAGTCCTCCTTCTCCCCCTTGTACAAGACAGACAATATCTTCACCAGATCGGCGGCCGATCCCGGCCCCTTGCGGCCATGACGGGTGGCGTCATTCTCCCTGTTGAAATCCCACATGGGGTGGCCCCTATATTGGAGCGGCTGCACCCCTCGCATAATGCATGTGGCCATGACTCCAATCATGGTTAATCCGGAATGGGCCAGTAACCGTATCCGGCCCATCAGATATTGGACGCTCCTATCGTCTTCCCGTTGAGGGCTCCGCGGGCGCCAACTCAGGCGTTTCTTCAGAGGAGCGTTGCTAAACTCCGGGAGGCCGATCCGAACTGGATCCGGCAGCAGGGCGTCTTCCATATAGAACCACTCCGAAGGCCAGTTGTCGGTGTTAAAATCGGCGGATCTCGGGTAGGGGGTCCCGAACTGTGCATCTAGGCGGATGGTAACAGGAGACAAGGGACACGATGTTTTACCCAGGTTCGGGCCCTTTCGATGGAGGTAAAACCCTACGTCCTGCTTGATTAATATTGATGATGTATGTTACAAGAGTAGATCTACCACGAGATCAAGGAGGCTAAACCCTAGAAGCTAGCCTATGGTATGATTGTTGTTCGTCCTATGGACTAAAGCCATCCGGTTTATATAGACACCGGAGAGGGCTAGGGTTACACAGAGTCGGTTACAATGGTAGGAAATCTACATATCCGTATCGCCAAGCTTGCCTTCCACGCCAAGGAAAGTCCCATCCGGACACGGGACGAAGTCTTCAATCTTGTATCTTCATAGTGTTGGAGTCCAGCCGATGATGATAGTTCGGCTATCCGGACACCCCCTAGTCTGGAACTCCCTCAGTAGCCCCTGAACCAGGCTTCAATGATGACGAGTCCGGCGCGCATGCTATCTTCGGCATTGCAAGGCGGGTTCTTCCTCCGAATAATTTATAGAAGATTGTGAACATCAGGATAGTGTCCGGCTTTGCAAAAATAAATTCCACGTACCACCATAGAGAGAATAATATTACACAAGTTCAATCTGCTGACGTATTTTGTGGCGTGACGTCATGCCATTACCAAGCCTTTACTCAAATTGTTTTTATTGTTCCACCTCCGCGCGTTTAGCGAGGCGGTTTCCTTGGCACGTCTTGTCGAAGCAGAGATCGTGTTCCCCTTATTCCGGGATTCCCATCAATACGGACGTGGGTAACCCAACCGCGCCATTGATTGTGACGCTTGGGAGATAAGCGAGTTTTACCAGGCCGGTGGGGACACATGTTCTTGTCTGCCCATATAAGGGGATAAAGATCCAACCCTTTTACCTGCGCCTTCTTCCTCCTTGGCTTATCCATCTCCGTGAACTCGAGCTCCAGCGCCCAAGTCCGCACTTCTCACCTCAACCTTCTCCAACTATGTCCGGAGCGGGAGGCAAGTGGATGGCCTCCTCCATCACGGAGGGGCAAATCCAGAAGCTGCACGACACCGGATATTTGTCCAGCGACATCACGCACCGGCTCCCTGACGAGGGAGAGCTCATCCCCACCCCAGGCCCCATGAGAGGGTAGTATTTCTTCCCCATTTCCTCCGAGGACTGGGCTTCCCACTCTATCCCTTTGTTCGGGGGCTCATGTTCTACTACGGCCTAGATTTCCATGATCTAGCCCCGAATTTCATCCTCAACATCTCGGCGTTTATCGTCGTGTGCGAGGCCTTCCTTTGTATCCAGCCCCACTTCGGCTTGTGGCTCAAGACCTTCAGTATCAAGCCGAAGGCTGTGAAGGGCAGCCAAGCGGAGTGCGGAGGCGCCATGGTGGGCAGGATGTCCCATGTTACGTGGCTGGAGGGCACTTTAATGGAAACCATCAAGGGGTGGCAATCGGGGTGGTTATACATCACCGAGCCGCGTGACCCTGATTGGGCAGCGGCCCCCGAATTCAGATCCGGCATCCCTACACGGCTCACCTCCTGGAAAGAGAGCGGCCGGATCTGGGGGGATTCAGAGGAGCTGACCGGACTCCAAGCCTGTATCCAGAAGCTGGTGGACAAGAAGCTCAAGCTTGTCAACATAGTCCAGGTCATGCTCATCTACCGGATTCTCCCGTGCCAACAACGGGGCTTCAACATGTGGGAGTTTGATCCGGCGCAGCACCAGACCCTGAGCAGGCTCTTCGACACTATGTATGAAGATGTCTGGAAGGTGCTGTTCAAGGGCGCCGAAGCTCCCGCATCCGCTACCGAAGTTCGCGGATTCCGCTCGCAGCATCCAGCTCACGAGGTAAGTGATTTCACCGCTTGCTTTCCATAGTTTGACTCTATGCGGGATCTAAACTCCCTTTACCTTTGACAGGAATGGCTGGCGAAGGCCGAACGGACTATCTGTCCGGCCCCATTGCCAGAGGACCCAGCGGACGCCCGCCTAACGGGGCTGCTGGCTCCAGCACCCCACGTGGTGCCGGACAAGAAGGCCAAGAAGAAGGCCACGGTGACTCGGAAGAGTTCCCGTTTTCAGGTGCTATTTTGATGATGAATCCAAGGCCGACTCCTCCCACCAAGGCGAGGAGGAGAAGAAGAAAGCATCTCCCCCAGCGGGGGGAGGGAAGAAAAGGAAGGCCTCCCCAACAAGGGAGGCCGAAGGGTCCAAGAAGGGAAAAACTCTTCCCCCGGACTGATCCGCCAACGACAGTGATGAGGACAAGGACTGGCCTCCAAGGGCCAAGCCCCTGGCGAGATCGTAAGTATCCGGACTCCCGAATAACTTCAAGGTTTTTATTTTTCGCCACATAATGTCTTTCTAATGCCGCATACAACCCTGTAGTCCGCCTAAGGATGATCTTCCTGCCTCGTCGAGCGGGTCCTTAGGTGCGTCGGATATGGATTCTCTTCCGACGGCCTCCACCCCCCGTGATGCGGATGTTGTCGAGGTGGGATCCTAGGAAGGGACCCACAAGGAGGAGAGGGCCCCGGAGGTGTCGCAGGACAACCTCCCGGACTTTGCACCGGACTCGGCACCGGAACCCACAGTGGCTCCGGAGTCCGGCGGGCGACCCCTCCGCAAGAAGGGCAAGACCATGACGCCGGCTGCCTCCGTCCAACCGGAGGTACCGGATAACTTGCTGGACGCGCTCAACGGCGCCTCCATCAAAGAGGAACACCGCACTGTTATGAGTGCGGTGATTCAGAAGGTGCAGCTCGCCAAGAGCGGGCTGACCGAAGCCTGCAGCAGCCTTCTAACAGGCTTTGAGGTAAGAATTTCAATATGTATAAAATGGTACCACATAGACAGTAGCCCCTGATGCTCGGTTCGGTGTTCGGAAAGAAAAGCCGGACTGAGGATCTAAAAAGATATACGCAGGAGTTATATAAAAAAATATGTTAATATGTGATTGCAGGCTATGCTGCTGACCTTTGCTGCACTTACTGCGGAGGTCAATACTTTGAAGGAAAACCTCGAGCGGTCCGAGAACGAGCTCGGTCGTGCCAAGAAGCAGCTCGAGGACAAGGAAGGTGAGTAACACCTGAGTAAAATTGTACCTTAGAGAAAAGGATTTTGGTTGCAAAAAGAATGACAAGGATAACGTGGGTATTGCAGGGGCCACTAACGAGGTGGTGAACCTGAAAGAGGCGGTGGCCGCGGCCAAACGAAATGCGGCCGCAGAGCGCACCAAGCGAGAGAAACAGGAGGCGCGGGTGGCGGAGGTACAACATGAGCTCCAGGATCTCGTGAAAAAACATGAGAGCCTGGAGCATGACTCGAAGACTCGAGAGTCCGAGCTTGCAATGGCTCTTGAGAGTGCCAAAGCCGCTAAGGCCGAAGCCTACAAGGCCCTCGAGGAGGTTGAGGTGGTGAAGAAAATAGCCGCGGGTAAGGCATTTTTCATGCAAAGTAAGCATGTGAGTGTTAATTACCTGTTGCTTACCCGAATTCGGAGCTCTCCAGGAGCGTTCGCAGATCTTCCTCGCAGCGTGTCTGATGCTGCCGCATTCTACGGGGCCGAGGAGGGGAGCTCGACGGAGAAGGTCTTCTGGTCTCAGTATGCTGAGGCCGGACATTCGGTGCCCCTTAGCGACCAGCTGAAGCAGCTGGTCGAGCTCCACAAGGCGGCCGAACAGGCCATGAAGGGCCTCATAGTTCGGCTGTGGCCTAAGGAGGCCATGCCTGGGAGCTACTTCGGCCTGGTGCGGCGGCTGGTGGATGCGTGCCCGTGGGTTGAAGTCATCAAGCACTCCGCCTGTATTGAGGGTGCCCGTCGGGCCCTTGCCCGCACGAAGGTGCATTGGGGCAAGATGGATGCCCAGAAGCTTGTGACCGACCCGCTACCAGAGGGCAAGGAGCATCGCACGCCCAGATGTATTATAAGAGTGTGCTGAAGGGCGCCCGCACTATTGCGGGGGAGTGCTCCAAAGATGTAATTTTTGAGTACACTCTCATTTTGTTATCCTGTGCGCTGAAAACTTAGTTCATATGCACTAAGCAACGCTTGTTAATTTAAAATATTACCTTCTGTGCGGCTGTTTATCAAATCTGAGAGATGGCAAGTCGTCGGCTTCAGCCCCCATGCCACAAGTGCTGGGGTGTTCAGGATAAACTTGAGCACTCTTGTTCCCATTTTTGGGTCCATCTAGGGAGGTGCTCAACACAGCGAACAAGGCAACCGAACTTACAATGCTTGAACACTCTCACTTAGCCATAGAATTCTATAATTTTAAATTTCGGCGAAGCCCCTAGTCTTCGGAAGGCCGAATTTGGGGCGCTATCCACGCCTGGGCCGGACAAAATCCGGCTCCTTGCTCTAAGCGGCATAAGTCTTTAAGGACTCGCAAAAACCTCTCGAATAGCGACCGGCTCTCGCCTCATCATGACGGTCAGTTTTAGCTTTCTCCACTGAGGCGTTAACCCAGCTCAACTGGGGCGCAATCGCAGTGGTTCTCCCAGTGCTACCTTAGCCGATATAACGGAACGTAAGGTACCAAAACATGGGACCCGGGCAAACCCAACTATTGACCCAAGACATGATTCGGAGCCGATGCATATAATGCTATAAGTTCGGGGTGCCGCACTTGTGAAAGTGTTCGGACTTATCACACCATGATGTGAAAAACATAAGCCCCTGGTGTGTGTTAACCGTACCAAAGTGTACGGATGCGACATGTCGTAAATGAACATATGTATGAAAAAGAAATGCAATTATAAGAAAAAAAGTGCTGCATTGTTTTATTCAATGAGTGCAGAACGATACAAATAGTACGATAAGAAAGGGATGGGATTGTTAAACATGTCCCCCTCCAGGGGTAGGCTGCGGATTGGTGTATAAAAAATGCTCATAATGGAGACCACCTGTATATTCGTTGTAGCCTTTATCCTTCCCTGGCTGTTGCATCGTGAGTTCGGCAGGTCTGCTGCCAGACAGCGCCTCTGTCGAACGGAGTCCTGTAAGTAAAAAATAAAAGGTAAAAAGAAAAAAAGAACGACACACTTGAGAGCCCCTGGTGTGGTAGAACCGCAGTCTGGGCTTATTGTGGTTGTGCCCCTCCTCCCATGCCCATGTTATCTTCAGAGTGTAATGGTGTACGCGAAGGACCTGCTTTGATGTTTTGAAGGGGCTGGGGTTGGGGCCGCACTACTACGCGTGCTCGGAACGTGCCAGGTGGTCTTGTTGTATGTTACTCCGGGCGCGCTTAGCTATGACCGGCCACTTAACGGCCGGACTCGAGAATTGCCTTAAGAGGCTGCATTGTACTTCTGCCGCGAGAGCCGCTGTATGCTCCTCCGTTCGGAGAGAACATTCAGTGTTTCCATTGACCGTGATGACTCCTCGAGGGCCTGGCATCTTGAGCTTGAGGTATGCGTAGTGCGGCACCGCGTTGAACTTTGCGAACGCGGTACGTCCGAGCAAGGCATGATAGCCGCTGCGGAACGGGACTATGTCGAAGATTAACTCCTCGCTTCGGAAGTTATCCGGGGATCCAAAGACCACTTCCAGTGTAACTGAGCCTGTGCAATTGGCTTCTACAGCTGGTATGACGCCTTTAAAGGTCGTCTTGGTAGGTTTAATCCTTGAGGGGTCTATGCCCATTTTACGCACTGTATCCTGATAGAGCAGGTTCAGGCAGCTGCCGTCGTCCATTAGGACTCTGGGGAGGTGAAATCCATCGACGATTGGGTCTAGGACCAATGCGGCGAATCCGCTGTGGCAGATGCTGGTGGTGTGGTCCCTTCGGTCAAAAGTGATCGGACAGGAGGACCATGGATTGAACTTCGGGGCGACTGGCTCCATCGCGTATACATCCCTGAGTGCACGCTTCTGCTCCCTTTTGGGTATATGCGTTGCGTATATCATGTTCACCGTCCGCACCTGTGGGGGGAAACCCTTCTATCCTCTATTGTTCGGCGGTCGGGTCTCTTTCTCGTCATCGCTATGCAGCCCCTTGTCATTGTTTTCGGCAATTAACTTGCCTGCCTGCTTGAATACCCAACAGTCCCTATTGGTGTGGTTAGCTGGCTTTTCGGGGGTGCCGTGTATCTGGCACAAGCGGTCGAGTATTCGGTCCAAATTGGACGGACCCGGAGCAGTTCTTTTGAATGGCTTTTTTCGCTGACCGGGTTTAGAGCCTCTGAATCTGGCATTGACTACCGTATCCTCACTATTGTCGCCGTTGATGTGGCGCTTGTTTTTGTTACGACGTGACCTGCCATTTTGGTCCTTGAAATCCGGACTGCCAGAATGTTTGCTGAGGTTGTTGCTGCATGCTAGCCAGCTATCCTCACCCGCGCAGAAGCGGGTCATGATTGATGTGAGGGCTGCCATGGATTTCGGCTTTTCCTATCCCAGGTGCCGGGCAAGCCACTCGTCGCGGATGTTATGCTTGAAGGCCGCGAGGGCCTCCGCATCCGGACAGTCGACGATTTGGTTTTTATTGGTTAAGAACCGTGTCCAGAATTGTCTGGCCGATTCGTCTGGCTGCTGAATTATGTGGCTTAGGTCATCAGCGTCTGGTGGTCGCACATATGTTCCTTGGAAGTTATCGAGGAATGTGGCTTCCAGGTCTTCCCAACTCCCAATTGACTCTGCTGGCAAGCTGTTGAGCCAATGTCGGGCTTGTCCTTTAAGCTTGAGGGGGAGATATTTGATGGCGTGAAGATCGTCACCGCGGGCCATGTGGATGTGAAGAAGATAGTCTTTGATCCAAACCGCGGGGTCTGTTGTGCCATCATAAGATTCGATATTAACGGGTTTAAACCCTTTGGGGATTTGATGATCCATTACTTCATCTGTGAAGCATAGTGGGTGTGCGGCGCCTCTGTACTGGGCGATATCACGACGGAGCTCAAAAGAGCTTTGTCTGTTTTGTTCGGCCCGGCCGGACTTACTGTGTCCGGCGCGACGGTTGTCGTCACGTACCATGGGGCGCCCATGCGATCCATAGATTGATCTTGATTGTCTTGCCTTATCCTCCAATATATCTCGCAAGTCCGGAGCGTTCCCCTGTGGCCTTGTGCTTTTCGAGCGATGCCGGGGTACGGGTCTAGTGAAGGGCCTAGAGGCCTCTCTGTCGCGACCACGGGGTGGTCGGTCAGCCGTATTGTCTCCTGGTGATGCGGGTTCATACGCTTCCTCCTCTAATCGGGGGAGCAACTTGCGTTTAGGGTAGCTTTTGGAGGGGCGTTCGAGCTCATGCTCTTCGGCCGCGAGGACTTCAGTCCACCTGTCGGCTAGCAGATCTTGATCAGCTCTAAGCTGTTGCTGCTTTTTCTTGAGGCTGTTCGCCGTGGCCATAAGCCTGCGCTTAAAATGCTCTTGTTCGACAGGATCCTCAGGCACGACGAATTCATCGTCGTCGAGGCTTGCCTCGTCTCCGGAGGGAGGCATATAATCCTCTACCTCTTCTTCTGCCGCTCTCTCATGAGGGCTGGCGTCTCCGTCCTCCTACGCTGCATCTTGCTGGAGTGGGTTATCTTTGGCACTGTCCGGTGTATTATTATCTCCGGTGCCGGAATCTTCATTCTTGCTGTGGCGGGATTTAGAGCGATGCCGCTGACGCCGGCGCTTGGGCTGTTTCTTGGAGGGGTCATCCTCCTTTGTTCCTTCGCCATTCCCATCCTTTGAGATATCCACCATGTATATGTCATATGATGAGGTGGCTTTCCAGTGCCTGGTTGGCGCTGGTTCTTGGTCGTCTCCGGCATCGTCGTCCATACAGTCGATATCCTCGTAGTCGTAGTCTAGCATGTCGGTTAGATCGTCGACAGTGGCTACCAAGTGGGTGGTGGGTGGGCTTTGAATTTCTTCGTTGTCCGCATCCCAACCATCCTGACCGTAGTCCGGCCAGGGCTCTCCTGATAACGAGAGACACTTTAGCGAACTCAAGATGTCGCCGAAAGTTGAGTGTTGAAAGATGTCCGCTGTGGTGAACTCCATGATCAGCGCCCAATCGGATTCGATCGGAGGGGGCACGGGAGGTTTGGAGTCCGGCAAGGAGTCCGGTACCTCGGAGTCACAAGCTTCATGAGGGACAAGGTCAGTGTTTGGCTCCATCGCCGTAGAGGTTGCAGCTCGCAAGGCGGTGTCTAGCCATCCGTCCTCAATCTGCGCAGCCAGCTCCGAATTGAAGATGGGAGCGGGTTCGAGTGCGGCCTCCAGGGTATTGTCCGGCTGCAGAGCTAAATCATGCCCGTCGTGACAGTGCGGCACGCTCGGCTGTGGCTCGAATCCATCGAGGATCAAGTCCCCGTGGATGTCAGCCGTGAAATTCAAACTTCCAAATCTGACCTGACGGCCAGGGGCGTAGCTTTCGATCTGCTCCAGATGGCCAAGTGAATTGGACCGCAGTGCAAAGCCGTCAAATACGAAGATCTGTCCGGGGAGAAAGGTCTCACCCTGGCCTGCGTCGTTGATGATGGTCGAAGAAGCCATCGAGCCTATCAGTGACGACATAGAGGAACTCTCAATGAAAGCACCACTGTCGGTGTCAAAACCGGCGGATCTCGGGTAGGGGGTCCCGAACTGTGCGTCTAGGCGGATGGTAACAGGAGACAAGGGACACAATGTTTTACCTAGGTTCTGGCCCTCTTGATGGAGGTAAAACCCTACGTCCTTCTTGATTAATATTGATGATGTGTGTTACAAGAGTAGATCTACTACGAGATCAAGGAGGCTAAACCCTAGAAGCTAGCCTATGGTATGATTGTTGTTCGTCCTATGGACTAAAGCCATCCGGTTTATATAGACACCGGAGACGGCTAGGGTTACACAGAGTCGGTTACAATGGTAGGAAATCTACATATCCGTATCGCCAAGCCTTCCTTCCACGCCAAGGAAAGTCCCATCCGGACATGGGACGAAGTCTTCAATCTTGTATCTTCATAGTCTTGGAGTCCGGCCAATGATGATAGTTCGGCTATCCGGACACCCCCTAGTCCGGAACTCCCTCACCAGTCTTCGGACGCCTTCTTCGGGGTTCCGGATAGATATCCGGTCCCGGCGATGCGCCATATTTCGGCTCCGCCCACTTGAAATATCGACCCCTCGTGAGAACGGGGTACGAGGCAAAACAGTCTCTTCCACAGCACAAAATGGGGCTCGATGCCCAAGAACAACTCGCAAAGAGCTACAAAGCCCACGATGTGCAAAATGGATGCAGGTGTGAGGTGGTGAAGTTGGAGTCCATAGAGCTCCAGAAGCCCCCGGAGAAACGGATGTATGGGAAATCCGAGTCCCCTTATTAAGTAGGGGACGAAGCATACCCGCTCTCCTTTGGAGGGATTGGGGATGCTCTCCGCCTGCTTCCCACCCTTGTAGGTGGCCAGTCCGGCTCGAACCGGAACCATAAAGGCTGGGGGAAGGTATCCCTCTGCTTGGAGCGTCACTAACTCGCTATGCGGGACTGAGCATCTCCTCCAATCTCCTGGCTGAGGACTAGGAGCGCGAGAAGAGGAGCCGCGTCGACTGTCCATGTTGGAATGGATTTTTGTCAGATGCGCTTCGATGAGTACTTGCGGAAGGAGGAGGGTGTGATTCGGATCTGGATCCTCGCCTCTCTTATAGGAGGCTTATTCGCGCAGCTAGAGGGGGTAAAACATAAAAATACCCTGGCTTTTTGCATTCATACAACACGTGGAAGAGGGCCATTATTGGACGTGGAAGCCAAGGAGCGCAACATTTATGAAGAAACCGGACACTATTCGGCAAACACATGGAACCTGGAGGAGAACTCGCCTTGCAAACGCCGAAGACAACATATGCACCGGACTCGTCGTCGTTGAAGCCTGGTTCGGGGGCTACTGAGGGAGTCCTGGATTAGGGGGTGTCCGGATAGCCGAACTATCATCATCGGCCGGACTCCAAGACTATGAAGATACAAGATTGAAGACTTCGTCCCGTGTCCGGATGGGACTTTCCTTGGCGTGGAAGGCAAGCTTGGTGATACGGATATGTAGATCTCCTACCATTGTAACCGACTCTGTGTAACCCTAGCCCTCTCCGGTGTCTATATAAACCGGATGGCTTTAGTCCGTAGGACGAACAACAATCATACCATAGGCTAGCTTCTAGGGTTTAGCCTCCTTGATCTCGTGGTAGATCTACTCTTGTAATACCCACATCATCAATATCAATCAAGCAGGACGTAGGGTTTTACCTCCATCAAGAGGGCCCAAACCTGGGTAAAACATCGTGTCCCTCGTCTCCTATTACCATCCGCCTAGACGCACAGTTCGGGAACCCCTACCCAAGATCCGCCGGTTTTGACACCGACAGTTACCATCAGCACTTTGCCGGCAAACTAGTCGTCAAGCGCCGCCATGCCACTGTTAAGCGACAGCATGCAGTGACCGAAGGCAGGACGGACCTCAGGATCTCCGGCTCGGAGATCCACGTTGACCGGCGACATGGTAGTGGGCTTGAGTACAGGGAGTACAGGAGGGGGATTTGGCGGAACTGGAGTAGGAATCGAGATTCCAGAGGTGGGGGAGGGGCGGGAGACAGGGGATGAAAAGGTAGCGTGAATTTCGAGCACGCGCCAATATGCTCTCGGCGCGCAAGCGCACGAAAACACCGATGGCGCCCACATGTCGGCCTAAGAGTCCTTATTCTTTCTTTCATCGTTCAGGTATCATCCATATTGCGAGCAGAACCAAATTCTTGTGCATGCCCAATCAACGCCCTACCGCGATGCATGCAGGGGTCGTTCTGGTGCATCAAGGACGGCATGCAGATCGCTCCCCACTTGAGAAGAGGAAAAATGGAAACGTAGAACGCGGCAGCAGAGGAAAAGAATGCTGGCTAACGAGGTTGGGAGGGGATCGAGCAGGAAGTTAATGCTCCACGCCTAAAGGTTTTGGGAAAACCTAATTTTCATAAGGTGACTTATACTCACCTAAACGGAGGGAGTATTCCTTAACCAGAGAATGTCGTGTCTCTCACTCATGCGCTCAAAAATAAAAGCTACGACACTTTTTTTATCTGTTTGCATAGGTCCCACCTATGAGGAAGGATGGGCACGTACACGAACAGGTACGACTCCTTAGTCTACCCGCATAGCCTTTTCGTTTAGTCTACCTAGCCATCTAATCAACTGCCTACACGCCACTTCTCCCATTTACTTCTCCATCGGGAACCGATTCGCCTCGGCTTCTTCACCTCCCCTTCGTCTTCATTTGCATCCAAACCCCACTGCGTTCACATTGTTTTAACCTCTTTAAAGAATCATCTGCTACTTCAGTTAGACTAGCAATCTAATCGTAATTCTACAAACCATAGCCCTCCATTCCAGCGGTTCCAAATGGCGAAAGAGATCGAGATGCAGGTTTTTAGCGTCCAACATGTCCTCGTCGAAGGCTCGATGCGCATAGTTGCCACCGTAACTGACAACCCAAGGGTTGTTCGGCAGTGGATCAACAATGTATCCAACTCCCTTGAAAAGGTAGAGACGAGTGTCATCGGTCTCGACGTAGAGTACACGGAGCGTGTGTCACATCCCTGGTCCTGTTATGCACTAGGCTAGACCTCATGTGTGCATCATGTTTAAATTCTGAAATTTGAACTAAGGGAATTTTGGAAGCCTCAAAAACTTAAATAAAAGAGGGGCAAAAACCCTAGAAATCTCATTCATTGTTCCAAAATGCTCTTCTTAAATGTTTGATAATTTTTGGCAAGGGTTCTGGTCCCAACCAAAATATTGAACATTTTTAAGGATTTATTTTTGGGACTTTGGATTTAATTCATTAGCTATTTGAATTTGAGTTATATTCATATAATTAGAATATAATTTCAAATACCCCTGAAATATTTTATAAGCTTTTGGAAAATTCCATCTAGCAATATAAAATATTCAGAGGAGTTTTTGGCATTGTTTGAATTATTTTAAATTCAAAACAGTGGCAAAATAAATTAAATAAAACAAAACAGAACAAAATAGAAAACAATAAATAAAAGACAGAGGAGAGAAATCTCACCTGGACCTACCTGGCAGCCCACCTAGCTGGCCCAGCTGGTGGCCTAGCCCACCAAGGCCCATGCCAGTCATCCTCTACCTCTGCCAGTAGGCAGAGGAGGGAGACAGCGCACGCGCGCGCCGTGGCGACACGCCACCTCCCTGCCTGCCTGCATCCCACGCCACCGCGGCGCCTGAACCGCCTCCCCGGCCCCCCCTCGCCCCCTGCACCTCTCCTCTCTCCCCCTGGACCCCATTCCCTCCTCTGCTTCCCTCTCGCGCACACCACCGAGCGGAGCTCGCCGTCATCGTCGCCGTACCCATGGCCACCGGCCACCCCTAGCCTCGCCGATGCGCCCAGGAGCTCCGCCTCGACCCCCTCTTCCTCCCCACCGATCCACGGCCCTCCGGAAGCCCTGCATCGCCGCCAACGCGCCGTCTTCAACCTCCGGATCCGACGGCCCCCTCCGGTCAATTTG
>NC_041391.1:120573430-120581735 GCF_002162155.2 Triticum dicoccoides | reverse complement strand
CTTCCCTCTCGCGCACACCACCGAGCGGAGCTCGCCGTCATCGTCGCCGTACCCATGGCCACCGGCCACCCCTAGCCTCGCCGATGCGCCCAGGAGCTCCGCCTCGACCCCCTCTTCCTCCCCACCGATCCACGGCCCTCCGGAAGCCCTGCATCGCCGCCAACGCGCTGTCTTCAACCTCCGGATCCGACGGCCCCCTCCGGTCAATTTGCGGCCTCAGCGCGTCCCCGGCTACACCGAGTTGCTCCCCTTCACCGCTGTGAGCTCCTCTACATTCTCCCCCTCTCCCCACCATCGATTGCCTCCCCTAGCCGTTGTTTCTGTGATGGCCGAGAGCTCGCCACCGCCGCCGTGAAGCTCGCCGTTGCTAGCCGTCCCGCCCGACCAACCCAAGCATGGAGTCATGCTCCGGGCTTCTCCAGGAACCCGTAGCGCGCCTCAGGTCGCCCAATCGTGCACCGTGCTCCTCGCACCCGTGCAAGCCGCAACTACGCCGCTGCGGAACTCGATGCCGTCGACGTTCCCGGCCACCCTAGCATCGCCTGAGGCCACCAATCGACGCGCCTCCTTGCTCCGGTTCCAACGCGCCCAGCCGCGCGAGCTCCCGTCGCCGGAGTTGGCCGGACGGGCAACGCCGCGCGTCCTGGTTACGCCGGCGATTAGCCGCCGGTGATAGCAGCTGTTAGGAGTTAATCACCCCACTAACTAAGCCCTATGTCACTGACACCTGGGCCCCACGCTCGAAATAATCTCTGTTTTATTTCTGTTTAGATTAGTTAATAAACACACGGGACCCACCAGTCAGAGTTGATTGTGCTGACGTGGCCTTTGACCGGCCCCACACGTCAGCGGCACTAACCAGCCCCAGTCACTGACCAGTGGGCCCCACTGGTCAGGTTTGACCACTAGCAGCGTCTGTTGACCTGCTGACGTCATAGTGACACAATGCTGACGCAATAAGTATTTTCTGGATTTAAAAATAATCAGGAAATTCCAGAAAATAGCTAAAATTCAATAAATCATAGAAATTCAACCGTAACTCCAAATTAAATAATTTATATATGAAAAATTATCAGAAAAATTCAAGGAATCCATCTGTACCATTTTCATGCATGTTAGAACAACTTATCACTACTGTTTAGGACAAATGAAGTGAATGGCATTTAAATAATCACATATGGAGTTTGAATTTGAATCTTGTATTCAAACCAACTCCATTTAACTTGTTGCTAGATGCATTAGCTCAAAACACCAGCATGTTGCCATGTCATAGCATGCATCATATTGTGCATTGCATTGATTGTGTTTCCTTCTGTTTGCCGGTGTTGCTCCCCCTCGGTAGACGCTGTACCGGTGATGTGATCGTTGACACTGATGAAGACTCAATGTTATCTTCAAAAGTGCCAGGCAAGCAAAACCCCCTTGTTCATTCCGATACAATCCTACTCTCTCGCTCCTGCTCTCTATTACTGCATTAGGACAACAACGATTCAACTGTTACTTGCTGCGGTAGCTGAACCCCTTTATCCTCTGCATGACCTGTCATGGCCACAGTAAATAGATGAAACCCACTAGTATGAGTAGGAGTTGTTTGAGCCCTGATGTGCCTACTCATTCATGCTTGGTTGTCATGCCTGCTACTGCTTAGAGTTGAGTCATTTCTGATTCATCGGGGATGAATCAGAGGCGTGTGAACATGTCCTACTATGGGTGAACTAAGTGTGTGAACACGATTTGGTAAAGGTAGCAGTGAGAGGCCATGTAGGAGTACATGGTGGGTTGTCTCATTGCAGCCGTCCTCAGGAACTGAGTTCTGTGTTTGTGATCCATGACCAGTTACTACCACACATTGGGTTCCGGTAACTCGACCCCTCTCGACTTATTAATCAACGTGATCTCTGTCCAGGAGTTGCAACTAGTTTCTGGTGTTTGTAGGTAGTGTTAGTAGTCTACCAAGTGGCACCCGGTACAGGTGGGCTTGGGACAGACTAGGCACAGTGGCACGGTGTACCAAATGGCACCCGGATGGTGGGCTTGGGAACCCTGCTCACATCGTTTGGGGCCGTGAGCGACACCCCGGCCGGATCTCCTTGCGGATGGAACCCGAATAGGCGATAAACCTGGACTAGAGACTTGTTCGGTTAGTCAGGTCGTGGCCGACTCCCTCGCCCGGCTTCCGCTTGAAGGTTGCCGAGGTACATGCCGTGTACAGGGCGATAAGTGGCGAAAGCGTGTGTGAAGAAGTACACCCCTGCAAGGTTATCATTATCTATTCGAATAGCCGGATTCCTCGGATATGGAAACTTGGACCCCTTGTACAGTTCATAGACAAGTGAAAGTGGATACTCTAAAATACGCAAGATAAGCGTGAGTGCTATGGATGGCGTTCTCGTAGGGAGACGGGAGCGGATCCATAGTGGTGTATTGATATGGTGAATATGTGGACTCGTGTGCGCCACCTCAACAGAGTTACTTGCAGTCGTAGTTCAGGTTAGCCACCGAGTCAAAGCTGGCTTGCTGCAGTTAAACTCCACCACCCCCTTGTTGATAATGATGCATATGTAGATAGATCTGATGTAAGTCTTGCTGGGTACATTTGTACTCACGTTTGCCTATTTTATGTTTTGCAGAGAGACTTCAGTCTCACTAGTAGTTCCACGTGGACTTCGACGTTTAGCTTGTTACCTCAGCTACGATCTTGTGCCCTCGGCAGGATCTGGTAGATAGTCAGGCTTCTTAGCCTTTTTCATTTATAGATGTCTGTACTCAGACATGATAGCTTCCGCTTGTGCTTTGACTTGTATGCTCTGAGTGTTGGGTCATGAGACCCATGATTGTAATATCTCGCTCCTCGGAGCCTTTTGAATAAAAACTACTGAGTCGTAGAGTCATTTTGTGATGCCATGTTGTATTGGACATATCGAGCATATTGTGTGTATGTTATTGAAATGCTTGGTATGTGTGGGATCTGACTATCTAGTTGTTTATCTTTAGTAGCCTCTCTTACCGGGAAATGTCTCCTAGTGTTTCCACCGAGCCATGGTAGCTTGCTACTGCTCCGGAACACTTAGGCTGGCCGGCATGTGTCCTTCTTCGTTCCTGTGTCTGTCCCTTCGGGGAAATGTCACGCGGTGAATACCGGAGTCCTGTTAGCCCGCTACAGCCCGGTTCACCGGAGTCCTGCTAGCCCAGTGCTACAGCCTGGATTCACTCGCTGATGACCGACACGTTCGATGTTGGGTCATGGATGCCTGTCCCTGTAAGTTTGTGCCACTTTGGGTTTACGACTAGCCATGTCAGCCCGGGCTCCTTATCATATAGATGCTAGCGACACTGTCATATACGTGTGCCAAAAGGCGCAAACGGTCCCGGGTAAAGGTAAGGCGACACCCGTGGGAATACCGTGCGTGAGGCCGCAAAGTGATATGAGGTGTTACATGCTAGATCGATGTGGCATTGAGTCGGGGTCCTGACAGCGTTGGTATCAGAGCTTGACTGCCTGTAGGATTACCAAGCCAAACTGGTCGAAGTTGAGTCTAGAAATTCTTTAGTTATATAAGGGAATTGATTGTGGGATGGAACGTAAGGCTCTTTTTACTCCTTATACCTCATGGCCTTCTGATCTGAGTCATCTTATCTTTCCTACGGGGTTAAGGAACTAGGTTTTCTCTTCTTTCTATCAGGATCACGTGTTACTAATCTGTAGACTTATAAGATTGTTGGACTTAAGCCTCGTTTCAGTTCCTACTACTTCTGTATGATTATTGTTGATCTCGAGACCTTGATATTGTGCTTCTGAGTGGCTATGCCACCATTTTTGTAGCATGTCTCCAATCTTTTGAGCATTTACAGCCGTTATGCTGTCTGAGTCATCCCAGGTTTCTAAATAGTCGGATGCATTTGCAAATTCCTTCCTCCCGTTTCGATGTTCCTTTGGGCCAGATTAACCACACTAATCGGTGAGTTGAGGTACTCTGTTGCCTTGACATATATGTTGGAGATATTATTAAGACCCTAGGTGTCTCAGGTGATCATCTAGTAGTCTAGCCATGTTGTGTCCCAGTGTGATGATTCTGGCCATCATTCTTGTAAGCATCCCGTGATGCTACTTAGTAGTAGGTATTCTACTCCTGGGTTTTGAACCCGAGATTCATCTTACTTACATCATGTTGATAGTAATTGCTAGCTCCCTTAGGTTATTAGTAACCTTTGCGATAGTCCTCGAGGTCCGTGGTATCTTCTTCTTCCAAATACCATGAACTACTTATGGCAGAAGTTCCTCGTTGAACTGAAATATCACAACAGGATTATTCTTGAGGAGTTCTCCATTCATAAATCGTGACTCTGCCAGTTCTACCTTTCCGCATGGATTGCCTGGAAGAAATATGTTGAATTCGTTCGACATGCCAAACCATGCATCCACAACTCAGAAAATCGTATGTTCTTTTGAGTTGTTCTCTTTAGTTGCATTCTGACCCTCGTCTATCAATTGATAGTCAAGAGTATGCGTGCGTTCGTTATCGATGCCTATTACTCTTGTGGTCCGTCAAGCCATTCTGTCCTGAATGACTTGGAGAAATAAACTCCAGTACCTCATCCATATCTAGGATTGGGTCAAAGTAGTTGTATTCCGCAGATCAAATGCCAATCCAGCTTTTGGTTCTGTTCTACCTTGGAGTATTACCCCCTTTATGTCAGAATTGTCATGAGAACTGCACCAACTCTCATGAATTTTGACGTAGTGATACTTCTCACCATCATTAGTCATTCCTCGGCCCTCGTGTTGATGCAACCGGAATACCGACAAATGAATTGTGATGTGTGAAATCAATACTCCCAGCAACCTCATTGCTTGGTAGTTAAAGGATAATAATTTCAATCTTAGCATGTTGGTTTTTAAATCATCCCTCTAAGACTGATCATGCTACCTAGTCCTTATTTCGGTGCACCCTCCGATTGATGAGTTAGGATCTTGTCAAGTCCTCACTCATTTGATCATATCGTCTTGCCCTCAAAAGCGAGATTTTTCTCGAGCTTAGTAACATACCGGTGGTTCGTGATTTTCTGGATGTCTTCCCGGAAGTATTACCAGGTTGTCACCTAACTGCTATGTTGAGCTCGTGATCAAGTTGGTTTATTCCTGTAAACCCCTATTTCTCCAAGAATCCGTGTTGGATACCCCTGAGCTAGTTGGTTAAGCTAGACAACAACTTGGAGAATTGGAAGATAAAAGCTTGCCTAACTTAGTTCGTTTCAAAGGGATATTCTATGTAGTGTGTGTTGAAGAAAGAGGATATCTTCATCGATTGGTCCCTGTGATCAGTTGCTGGACCTATTGTCTTATCAATCCTTTGATTTGAGTGTGGGCTATCGTCAATCAAATCAGTACCAACGATGCTCGTAATGTTGTATTACTCGTGGTTGATCCCTCGAGTATATACCATTACATCTTTTGGTCTGACCAATACTATCCCCGTGTTCACATGATGGTGGAAGTCCAGTGATATGGAAATTCCGATGAGTTATTGTTGAGCCCATCAGCAGCATTTTGTCTCCCCCATGATTCATGTTGAACATCAACCTAGTGTTGGAAACTTGTGTAAGCATTTTCTTCATGCCCCGCTCGTGAAGCATATGTTTGGATGAAAGAAGTGACTTCCTTTGATTCACGTGCATTTGATGTAAGTTGCCGCCGTGAATTCGAGAAAGCATGTTTTTACCTCCTCTGGAACCATCCCAAGTCAGTTATGCACGTGCGAAGTATTCTGTGGTTTGATAGACTGATCATCTTCATTCCATATGTGTATCCTAGCACACCAAGCCACTGACTGATTTGTTCCAGGAGAAGGAGTATCTTCATAAGAGCTAATCCGGACTTATGAAAGAACTTCGATATCCTCGCTGATGGTTCCCAACCAGAACTCGGTAGTGTTTTATTGTAAGACTACCATGTGATCATGTTTGTCTGGGACAGCGTGTTCACACATGTGTAGCAGAACCAGCTCATGTTTTGGAGCTTGCTATCGTAGTTCATTTCCCGAGAATCTCGCAACGTCATCTCGTCGAATTGTGTTGCAAACTTTCGTTTTCTTCCTAGACTCAATGAGTCTGGAATATTCTGACACCAACCAGTTCTGAATCTCAGGCAGATATGATGGTTGGAGCATTTCCCAAGAATTATAATATTGGTCTCGCGATAACCGGTAAACTGAATGTCGTGGCCAACACACCCCGCCGGGAGACCTAATATTGTAGTATCTTGATTGGAGAAGTTGGCCACCTCCCCATGAGGATTTCTTATGGATTCACTTCCGTAGTTATTCTTTATGATTTTGTCCTCCTGAAGTCCGACCTTTACTTGATGTTCTAGATACCAAACCATTTCAATGAATGGGATACGCTAGCACATCAAGGAGAACATTAGAAGCGGAGTGCTAAATGTCTCTCGGTCGATCATCCAGATTTTGTTTCCTTGGCCTCGCTAAGATGAAATCTGAGAAGGTGTTATCTTCCTTTGCGTCTGCATCATCCATCAATAGCCATCATGGTAGTATGTTGTGTTGTCAGCACCCTTGACACGGATGTTGATAAAACCTTGATGATTGTGGAAATGCTCAAGTTCTTGAGAGCACGCACAAGCGCTACGTGTTGTCATCGGCACTAACTGGGATTCCTCTCAGTTCCCTCGGCAATGCTATGGCCTTTTCAAACAGTGAGTTCACTCTCTATTGTTGGGTTCTTCCCCAGTTACCAGAATCATTCCCAGCATTTGTATTTTGTTCCCAGCTTGCACCGCCCATGTGCCATTCTACTATGGGTCTCTTCCATTTCCGGTGGTAGGCAAATTCATCCATTACGTTGTCTTCAACAAGGTAATCCACATCATCCAAGTCTGGGTAAGCCTTTCTACCGAACCCCTCTAAATGATCGATTATGATTTGCCTTAGGCTGATATAGAGAGTCTCAATGATCTTTAAATCAAAGGTAATTCTTTTTGCCACTTAAGGGGATATTTCTACGAGTCACCGTCCCTAAGGTGCTTTGTTGTGGTATCATGGCAACTCAACTCCTCGCTACGTTGACAATCGTTTACCACCTTTTTAAGTGTGGAATTGTTGTCCACCTAGTGAACCTTCGTCATCCGTTTCTTTCCACCCCTCTTGATGTGTATCTCATGTCTCAACCCGAGAGATGGTTCTATGTCTCATTCCGTGAGTTGTTCGACCTTCAAGAAGTTCGATCCTTCTAGAGTTTCCCTTTCCCCTTCTTGTCATGATTAGCTGAAGTTCTCGAAGCAAGACTTCGAGACAATGATGGTGAATGAATCAACGTTCAACTGAAGTGCACCCTGGATCGTGAAGATTATACTAGTCTGCGTTACCCTTCACCTTACCCTACGCTTGAATCTCGAGATGAGATTCTTGTTTAGTGGGGGTGAGTTGTCACATCCCTGGTCCTGTTATGCACTAGGCTAGACCTCATGTGTGCATCATGTTTAAATTCTGAAATTTGAACTGAGGGAATTTTGGAAGCCTCAAAAACTTAAATAAAAGAGGGGCAAAAACCCTAGAAATCTCATTCATTGTTCCAAAATGCTCTTCTTAAATGTTTGATAACTTTTGGCAAGGGTTCTGGTCCCAACCAAAATATTGAACATTTTTAAGGATTTATTTTTGGGACTTTGGATTTAATTCATTAGCTATTTGAATTTGAGTTATATTCATATAATTAGAATATAATTTCAAATACCCCTGAAATATTTTATAAGCTTTTGGAAAAGTCCATCTAGCAATATAAAATATTCAGAGGAGTTTTTGGCATTGTTTGAATTATTTTAAATTCAAAACAGTGGCAAAATAAATTAAATAAAACAAAACAGAACAAAATAGAAAACAATAAATAAAAGACAGAGGAGAGAAATCTCACCTGGACCTACCTGGCAGCCCACCTAGCTGGCCCAGCTGGTGGCCTAGCCCACCAAGGCCCATGCCAGTCATCCTCTACCTCTGCCAGTAGGCAGAGGAGGGAGACAGCGCACGCGCGCGCCGTGGCAACATGCCACCTCCCTGCCTGCCTGCATCCCACGCCACCGCGGCGCCTGAACCGCCTCCCCGGCCCCCCCTCACCCCCTGCACCTCTCCTCTCTCCCCCTGGACCCCATTACCTCCTCTGCTTCCCTCTCGCGCACACCACCGAGCGGAGCTCGCCGTCATCGTCGCCGTACCCATGGCCACCGGCCACCCCTAGCCTCGCCGATGCGCCCAGGAGCTCCGCCTCGACCCCCTCTTCCTCCCCACCGATCCAC